>NC_051155.1:191231728-191271842 GCF_013339745.2 Dermacentor silvarum
ATCTCGTAATCATCAATTGCGTTGGAGGTCGTTCACCAATGGTCCCATTAGGTAAGCTCTCCCAACCAAGACCTATAAAGAACGCAGAAGATGAAAATATCCAACTCAAGAGATCAGATAGAATTCGCTGATTAGAAATATATTCTGTAGCAGATAGCGCGCTTCTGCTTCTTCAGGTGAATCACATGAATTGGCGGACACTATTTGCGCGATAAATCACTATGTCCAATTGTATAATGAAGAATGTTTGGATAGTTAAAATATTAGTTAGTTGCTCCAGGGCAGATATTGCAATTGGCTAATTTAAGCCTGGAAAAAATTAACCTTTTGCATAGCTGCCGATGATAGCGCATTTCCACTCGTTCAGGGAAAAAAAAAACAGAAAAAAAAACAAGGAAGTACCACACCCAAACACAAGCCAATAAGCAAACGGTATGGTGATTCAAAAAAATTATGTCAGGCTCCCTGATTGACACAACGCTCAGTACAGACTTCCGCGTATATAGAGCAAAGTAAATTGCAGATTTCTGTGGGAGTTTTTTGCCGCACAGTGGAATTAATTAAGCTGACTGTAATGATCGCCTCAACATAGGAAAGGAGTATGGGTGAACGGAGTTTCTTTCCAGATGTTCACTCGTTGCGGAGAAGCCAGAGTCGACGAATCGTTCCCAGCGAAGCGTATGGCGGCAGGGGAAGCTCTTGAGGAACGTCACTTGCTCCATGCAAGGGCTACGCAACTTGCTAAATTATGAAGCACACTGACATGAAAAATAGGTTGGGCACACTGTACCATTTCGCCTGAGGCCGGCAGCAGTTACGTTCGCACGGCAGTAAGTGTATCGCATAGAGGAAGACGGCAGAGGGAACTCGAAGTAAAGTTTTTTTTGACATTATCACTAGTTTATTACCACGGCTATTTAAACAATCCTAGCAGGAAAATAATTTCTGAGAGACCGTTTTTAAAGATTTAGAGGGAGAGAAAGAGAGAACGGGAGAAGAAAGTTTGATGAAAGGAAAGCGGTGAGGTTGGTCTAACAAGCATGTCTGGCTTGCTACTCCGCACTGGTATAAAGTGAAAGGAGCGACATAAGAGAGTAGAAGAGCATGAGGAATGATCACGAAACAGTACAACAAGCTCAGCAGCTGCTGCCCGGTGCCCTACGTATTGTAGTGCTCCTGACAATTGTACAATAAGACAGAGACTATAGTATGATATTGTCACCTGTAGTAGTGGGCATAGGGCAAGCGCAGAGGCGCAAGAAGAAAGAAGTGCGCGTGCTAACCGCCCCGCTCGATAGCTGCCTCTCGCTGCCGTTTTCGCCAGAGCCCCAGCCGCTCCCAATAAACGTCGTCAGCCCCTTTTGAAGACCCGTGGCAAAGTGGTGGAGGTGCTGGGTATTTATCACTCATGCCACAGACTCCTCCTGGGAGCAGAAGCACCAGCCCTGTGTTAGTCGATACTCCCGTCCATCGGACCAGCCGCAGGATCCGGGGACTGCCCCCTGAAGACACCGTAGTGCTTCAGACTACCTCAACCGGTATGGAACGTGCAATGACGAACCGGTATACACTTCAGAACCCGCTGGCGCCGAAGTCGTTCCATGGCGACATCTTCGAAGACGTCGAAGACTGGATGACCGACTTCGAGCGCGTCGCCGAATACAACGAATGGGACGACGCGACTAAACGTAGGAATGTCTACTTTTGCCTCGAGGACGGCGCGCGTACATGGCTTCAAAACCGTGAGGAGCAACTGACGTCGTGGCGCGAGTTCCGCCGTCATCTACTGACACTTACGCCAGTCCTGATCGCCGCGAACGAGCCGAACGAGCAATTCAGGTCCGCGTCCAGCTTCCCAACGAAAGCGTTACCGCGTTCGTTGAAGATATGACGCGCCTCTTCAGACGAGCAGACCCTGGAATGACCGAGGACAAGAAGTTGCGTCACCTGATGCGAGGGGTGAAGGAGCAGCTCTTCGCTGGTCTGGTGCGCAATCCTCCGCAGACTGTCGCCGAATTTCTATCCGAGGCGGTCAGTATGGAGAAGACGCTTCAGCAGCGCTCTAACTTTTACGAGCGGCAAGTGAACGCGACTACGGACATGTCCACGGCCATCGGAAGCCACAATGACAACCTTCGAGACCTCATCCGCACCGTTGTGCGCGAAGAGATACTGAAGGTTTACGGCACCCCACAAGCCACGGTGAGCTCCATTGCGAGTGTAATAAGAGATGAAGTGCACCAAGCGCTCCGGTCCACCGTTCCTTTTTCCAACACCGCGCCTGCACCTTCTGTACACCATCGTGCGACCTACGCAGAAGTCTTGCGACAGCCTGCTTCGTCCCCGCCGCTGTTTGTTCAAGCCGCTCATCCGAGTGCACTCCCACCAGCCCAACCGGTGCCATACATCGAGGAACGACGCACGCCTCCACCGTTTCCCCATGCCGCTTCTCCGGTTGTGCTTCCGCAAGAGCGACCAGTGCATTACGCCGATGATCGACGCATGCCCCCTCGGAAGTCAGAGGTTTGGCGCACTCCGGATCGCCGTCCTCTGTGTTTCCACTGTGGTGAGGCAGATCATTTGTACCGCCAGTGCCCATACCGACGCCTCGGGTTGCGGGGCTTTTCTGCCTATTCGCCGCCACCCCGACTGGGCCAACGACCTCGGGACATTGAGGATTATCTGGCTCAGCAACGCATGCCGCCGCCTACCGGGCGGCAGTCACGCTCGCCGTCGCCAAGGCGATTTTCACCATCGCCCCAGCGGTATTCGAGCGGACGGTCGCCAAGTCCCCGCCGGGAAAACTAACTACAGCGACCTTTGGGTACGAGGCCGCTGGCAGTCGACGCGCTGAAGACCTCCGATCGACGCGAGTAAACAAGGGTACCGGTACGCCATCAACTGAACGGAATGACCGGCTTTCGCTCGACATACCGGTGGTGATCGACGGTTACGCGGTTAGCGCTTTAGTGGACACCGGAGCGGACTATTCTATATTAAGCGGGAAGATGGCGACGTTTCTGAAGAAAGTAATTACACCTTGGCATGGCTCGCAGATTCGTACGGCTGGCGGTCACGTCGTTACTCCACTGGGAACCTGCACGACAAGAGTTCGGATTCGAGGATCGACATTCGTGGCGAGTTGCCCTGTCCTACGCGAATGCTCCCGCGACGTCATTCTCGGAGTTGACTTCCTGCAGGAATACGGCGCTGTTATTGACTTACGGGGCGGTGTAGTCACCTTCTCAGCCGACCAAGCAATCGACGCAAACGACGACAATCGACGTGATGACGCGCTACGTGTTTCCGCCGAAAGTGTTACGCTTCCTCCACGAGCCAGTGTTCTAGTCGAAGTGATGTGCGGTGGAATGCGCGAAGGTGGAGTGGTCGCAGAAAGTAACTTAGCGCATCTACTGACACAAGGTGTTTGTGCGGCCAGGAGTGTGCTACAGCTTCGTGATGGCCGATCTAAGTTGCTAGTCACCAACTTTAGTAATGAGCATCGACACCTATATACACGCTATATAATTAATATCCAGAATATATATACTTGCTATGTAAATATACAAACACTATACTGGTCGCCTTACAAAATTAGGAGCTTGCTGAAAGATCTCTGACAGGATGCAAACGTGTATCATTCAATGACTTGCAGAACCTCAACCACTGGGCTAGTGGTTGGACGGACTGGAACCTGGCCTTAGATACAGAAGGAGGCCCCAATTGGGCTAAATACTTCGTTGACTCGCCCATCATCGTGAACGCCACAGCTCAGGAGTTCTACAAGCAGCCACTGTACTACGTTCTAGGCCACTTTAGGTATGCCATGCGTCTTTCTGGAAAGTTTGTTACACAATTTTTCCCGCTCTATGCGTACAAATATCCTGTGTATAGCTTGGGTACATTTCATTCTTCACAAGAGTTGAAGCAAATGAGATGTGCTATTCATTCTCCCACAGTAAATTCATCCCAAGAGGCAGTGTCAAAGTGGACGCGCGCATGAAGGAAGGTTCAGAAAAGCTCGAGTACGCAGCCTTCATGACGCCAGCATCTACAATCGTTGTGATCATCCTCAACAAGTGAGCCTACGTATTCTTTGGTCTATATTACTAGAACTAAGCCCATAGATTCTAGGTGTTTTTATTGGCAGATCTATTATAGCATATGCGCGATTTTCTTGATAGGATCGTGATGCGAGCCTGTACGTAATAAAACAAGAACGCCGAACAAAAGAGAGCATTTTTCTGTATCAATTACGCGCGAAAATAACATTAAATTATCAAAATACATTGTAAAGCACTACAAAACATTCTTTAGAGGCGAATGAACATGACGATAAACTTCACTAAGCGTCGTAATTAGGCAGCTGAAATCGCCGCGAGGCAGCCCCATATTGCAGACTCCTGCATTGGCCTATGCGCCTTAAAGCAATGTCGTTGATGGAGCTCGCCCTCAGCGAATCATAAACGTTGAAAGCAACTACTCTCGTGCTAAAGACTGTCTAGGTCCATGGGTAAGACATATGGAGGTGTATAGCACGTGCTCCTTGTTATAACTGGCAATGACATTTTTGCTGTCTTTATTCACTTCGTGATATTTAATGCTTGCTCTTTATCTGTGAAACATTGCTCTTTATTTGCCGTCTTTCAGGGGTGACGAACCTGTCAAGCTCAGAATCAACGACGTGCTTGGCATTGCCAGCATCCAGTACACCATCTACGAAAGGTCGATAACGACGTTTATATGGGAAAACGAGAAGCAGGCAAAAGATCAGTCTAATCTCCAAAGAAACTTCCAAATAAACAAGACAATAGGACAGTTTTTATAGTTACAGCAGAAATCTTTAATAGTGACCCATCATCACCATCGCGACATAAATAAATCCGACTGCACTAGCGTGTAGTCGGATCCTACACATTGTCGTAGTAACCATCAATTTCGTCATAACGACACCACTTTCTGCCGGTAACCGGACGTCATGTTGATATGAAGCTCGGAAAAAACGGGAACACAGATAAACCTGCTGTACCTATTTTTTTCGTTCTGAACTGGCGTATGGCGCTTGATCTTTGTTGCCGGTATGTTGTGGATGTAATTGAGGCGCTAATATTGGTTGATCAATTTCGGGGTATCACTGTAATTTTGCTTTCATTCGATAACGCAGTGTACAGAATGGCCGTCACTCCAATGAGACGTCGCACTGACTCATAACATCGCGCAAAAGTTACAGTAGTATCTACGAGAGAGAGGAACCAAGAATATGCCCCCCCCCCCCCCCCCCCCTAGCTGGTTCGTGCGCTCAACACTCGTACTTTACTGCGGATGGAAGTTAATGCCACATAACAGGTCAAAGCTCCCCCCCCCCCCCCCCTCCCAATTGTGGTCTCGTATTGCTGATTTCCAGACTCGACAAGGCTTTGGGATCGCCCCTCCCCCCCTTCATTCCACTGCCTTCCGGACTATTGACATATATATGCGAGTTCGCATCCGTATGTATGTATGTATGTATGTATGTATGTATGTATGTATGTATGTATGTATGTATGTATGTATGTATGTATGTATGTATGTATGTATGTATGTATGTATGTATGTATGTATGTATGTATGTATGTATGTATGTATGTATGTATGTATGTATGTATGTATGTATGTATGTATGTATGTATGTATGTATGTATGTATGTATGTATGTATGTATGTATGTATGTATGTATGTATGTATGTATGTATGTATGTATGTATGTATGTATGTATGTATGTATGTATGTATGTTGTCTGGTGACAGACCATCACTACCAGTGTGTCGTGTACATTTAAATATAGACCTTTCTCTGGGGCTAGTTCGCTCACTATAAACAGATGCAGTTTGTGTCCTAGCCATCTGTTGCCTCAAGACACACCGCGTCGCCTTCTGGAGGGTCGGAATCAAGAATACTTCTGTACTTTGATTTCGGTACACGTTAAAGTACACCAGATAGTTGAAATGAATCATGCGCCTCAGCACTACTGCGTCCATCCTGACCCACTGTGACAGTTTGAGGACGTTAAACACCGCATTTCTTGATTGTGGTGTGTCCATTCTTTTTTTTTTCTTTGGCCAACTGCGGCATTCTCACAAGGATCTTAGCACTAAAAGCTGATCATGCAGCTCACAGTGTTTTGTGTTCACAGTGGAGAAGCATCGAAAAAAGATGCACCACTGGCTGTTTTGTTAACTCTGTTTTTATGTAGCTACTATCCTCCCAGGTTTCCTTTATCCTTGTTTCTTTCCACCAAAACTCCTAATAAATAAAAATGGGTTACGAGCGTTTATGGTAGGCGCTGTCAAGTCATGAACGGCAGCTCATCAAAATTCTCGGGTAAAAAAAATTATGCATATCCCACGCACTGTGGAGAAAAGGAACTTGCAATGAAGAGAAAGGTGGGGAGGTTTGCTGGAAGAGCGCGTCGATAGCCTGCTACTCCTCACCGGGGTAAGGACGAAATGGAAGAGACATAGAAAGGGAGAGGTATATGGAAAGTGATGGTGCTACAGTACAATGAGTAACTTATTTATTTATTTATTTATTTATTTATTTATTTATTCGTTTATTTATTTATTTATTCGTTATTTATTTATTTATTTATTTATTTATTATTTATTTATTTATTTATTTATTTATTTATTATTTATTTATTTATTTATTTATTATTTATGTCAAAAGCTGCTTTGCCGTGAAGGCATTATTGCAGGGGGATGATGTACGTATACAAAAACATAAATGCCATGCGCGTAAAGAAAAAACATGTTTACAACAAGGAATAAAAGCATAACAGTATTCTCGTTAAACAAAAATGTCACAGTTTCGCCCTAAGGGCGAAGCAATGAATGCGATAGCAACACAGCAATGTCATACGAAGTAAGGTGAGCGGCTTTGGTAGCAATATGAATTGTAGTAAACATGAGCTGATTAAGTAATCAGGTGTGTAGACCGACATGAAGAGAGACTCGATGACCACGAGAAGGCGCGTGTGAAACGGTGGTGTTGATGAGAAGCGCTTCCCGTGGGCAGCGCGTGCGAAGGGACACACCTGTAGCGCTGCACTGCCGATCCGGGCAGCATTACATGTGTAGCGTGCGTTGGAAAATGTGGCCCGACTATTACTAACTGAATGAACAAGCGTGGTGTGAGCGCGCACAAACAAACAGGAATAGATCGCACTGAATGACTGCAGACAACGACTGTCAAAACGCTGGCAGCAAGCGCATACGCTGCAGCGGGCGAAGGTACGTACGGTCTATCGCTTCAGCAGAAACTGAGCGGCGAATGCACAGTGCACAAAGGTCAGAGCCGTGTGGAGATAAGAGACGGTGCGGTCGAGCGACGAGCGCGGTTGTTGGCAGAGTAGAAGTGCCCCCCCCCCCCGCTCCCTCCGGCGCTGGCTTCCCGCTTCCTTGCTTGCGCGTGGAAGAGATAGGAGACGGTGCGGGCGAGCGACGAGCGCGGTTGTTGGCAGAGTAGAAGTGCCCCCGCTCCCTCCAGCGCTGGCTTCCCGCTTCCTTGCTTGCGCGTGGGAGATTGAGTGCGTTCGCTCTCCGTGATAGCGCGCGTCCCCTCACGCTTCCGCTCGGGCATACGGCGCGCGGCGAAGATTTTATCTATACGGAACCTCACAGTGACGGCGACGGCAGAAATCCGGTTGAAGTGTCCATATAATTGCTATCGCAATAATAATGTTATCCACGAATCATCGGAACTCTGCGTTGGACTAGCAACCTTCGATTTCCACTCACGCAAAGTGAGGGACCGGGTTCTGAGAGCGGCAAAAAAGCAGAGGTTGAACACGTCCACCTTGGGATTCAAGGATAGTTCGCCAGTGTTCGTGAATGAGCACCTTTGTCCAGCAAATAAGGTACTTTTAGCAAAATCACTGAATGCAAAACGCGAAAAAAATTGGAAATTCGCCTGGGTGTCAGACGGCAAAGTGTTAATGCGCAAGACAGAAAATTCGAGGGTTCTGCACGTGACATGCGCGGAGGACCTCGAAAGAGTACAGTAACCGATCGAGATGATTAATAACGCAGAAGTTGAAAGGGCGTGGCTCAAACATAAAAACATATCAATGTTCCATTGCAATATCCGCAGCATAAAGAAAAATCTCGACCAGCTACTAATCTATTTGTCACAACATTCATTTCAATACGATATAATCGCAATAACAGAAACATGGCTAAAGGAAGATGAGTGCGTAAATATACCTGGATATGTGATGTTGTCACAGCCGAGAGCGCATGCGACACGTGGCGGTGGAGTAGCCATGTTTATCAGGAACGAGCTCAGTTTTCAGCGTCTAACTGATATCTCGAGCACTCAGCAATCTGCGGAAACTCTATTTGCGACGATTGAATGTGGTGTCATAGCCGGTGTAGTATATCGCCCCCCAAGCTCAAGCGTAGATGACTTCATATCTGTCATGGAAAGTGTGCTGCATCAATGTGTTACCTCGCATTCTCAGATAATAATCTCTGGTGACTTCAATATAGATCTGCTAAAGGATCAGTGCCACGACTACTTGTTCCTCCTACAATCATTTAATCTTAGAAATGTTATAACCAAACAAACACGTTTTTCGGAAACTTCTGCCACACTTATTGATCACATGCTGTGCAGTCTTGATACTAACGTAGAAGCTGGTGTCTATGATTTTGCAATTGCTGATCACCACCCGACTTTTCTTTTCATGCCACAATCGTACTTGCATCATACTCGTAGAACAGAAAAGTTGCTCCCGAGATTTCACACACGCGTTAATTATTCACAAGTACGCACCATCTTGCAACACACTATGTTCGAAACGCTGTATAACGACGACATACAAGTAGAATGTGACAACATTATTTGCAGTATCACGAATGCAATAAAGCAGTCATCGTACACGTGCACACGACGTAGGTATGATCACGCCATATGTCCCTGGATAACACAGCCTATTCTTGCACTACTGAAGAAAAAAGATTATTATCACAATAAGCTAAAGTTAAACAAAACAAATGTATATTACAAGGCTCAATTCAAGTACTTCAGAAATCAGTCAGTTGGGCTAATGCGTAAATCTAAAAGGGCATATTATGCACGTATCGTTGCCCACTGCGATACAAAACAAACGTGGCAAATGGTCAAGTAAGTGACAGGGCTCGATAGCAAAAAGAAGATTCTCCCTGACAACGTCACAGCTAGCCTTACAAATGATTTTAATGATTATTTTGCCACGGTTGGCGAAAACATTACGAAACAATTTACTGCTGAACGGCCCATGACTTACGTTGAAAGATGTGAAAACAAATTTAGCTTTCAGGTCATAACAGAAGAGCTGGTGACGTCTGCTATAAAAAATGTAAAGCTGAACAAAGCCACAGGGATTGATGGTATACAAGCTAGGGTACTGAAAGACAATCCAGATATTCTGAGTGCTCCACTTTGTCATTTATTTAACCATTCATTAAATGCGAATTACTATCCAGATGTATTAAAAATGGCCAAAGTTGTACCAGTATACAAAACGGGCAACCATAATGTTCTCGGCAGCTACAGACCGATATCCGTATTGAGTATAGTAAACAATGTCTTTGAAAAATTAATCGCTCAACAGCTTAAGGACTTCCTTAGCAGGAATAACATAGTTTGCCCGGAACAGCATGGTTTCGTCCCAGGGAAATCCACATCAACAGCTGTCCTTACCTTATCTCAAATACTCAATTCTGCCCTCAACCATCAAAAGATTGCTATTGGAATTTTCATCGACATAAAAAAGGCATTTGATACCATTTGTCACTCGACACTACTGAAAAAACTGAAGTGCTATGGTATTACTGATAGCCCTCATGACTTCTTATCCAGTTATCTCACATCGCGAAAGCAGAAAGTACTAATTGACGGTTTTCTATCCGAATCTAGGAATGTCACATGTGGTGTACCGCAAGGATCCGTATTGGGTCCCATTTTATTCGCTCTATACGTTAATGATTTCCCGCGGATTCTACAATCGTCTAAAGCATTAATGTATGCGGACGATACTGTAATTTTATTCACAGGTAGTTCACTTGAAACCTTACAGTATACAGTATCTAATGAACTACAAGCTGTTTCAATGTGGTTTCGTGAAAACCAACTGTTGCTAAATGCCGATAAAACAAAATGCGTTATTTTCCATTCACGAATGAAAACTCTGAACAACGTTTCAATTAGCATATCATTAAACAATCGGACCATTGAATTTGTTCCGACTATTAAATATCTAGGCATTATATTTGATAGTAACGTTAACTGGAGAGACCAAATCAGTACCGTTTGCAAAAAGTTGTCATTCAGCTGTTACACTCTCATACGAGCACGTCAATACTTTGATTTGACATTGCTGCGAACAATATATTTTAGCCTATTTCACTGCCACCTTAGCTATTGTTGCGAGTCGTGGGGCCAAACGTACATAGCATACCTTACTCCGTTATTTCGATTACAAAAACGGGCTGTTCGTGCGATTACTTTCTCCTCGGTGCGTCATCCCTCTAATCCTCTATTTCAGAGGCTGCGTATACTGCCGTTTACTGACATACGGAACTACAAGATTTCCTGCTTAGTAAATAAAATACTAAACACAAACACACCTCTGCCGCGTACCATTTTCACGTTTCCGTCGGTAAACACACGGCATGCACGCAATGGTAATCTTAATCTTCCTTTATGTTCGAATGTGTACGGCGAAAGGTTAATTCAATTCTCTGGTGTTAAGCTATGGAACAATTTTCCTCTTGAAATAAAACTCGCAAGAAATTTTGACTTTACATGCAAATGCCACTACTTAACTTACCAAGCACGTTCTTGAGATTTTTATATTAAAAAACTATGTGTATGTTAATTTGTTGTTTTTTCTTTGTTATTTCTTTTTTTTCGTTTTCAGCGCAGTTCTGTGAATATATATAGTATTAACCGCTTATGTATGATACTTTCGCTACTTTGTTTGTATAAGACTGTTAATTATTGCAATACATTTTTCTTGTATTGGACCCATCACTAGCCGCTTTAGGCTATGGGACTAAATATCCTTGTACGCATCTTTTATATTATTGTGTAATAAAATTACCCTTTGATTGATTGATTGATGCTACGTGGAAGCGTGTTCCCCTGCGATGGGGTGCATGGGAAAAAAAAGAAGACTTCAAATTTGTCGTCAATACGTACGATACCTCATTACGGACCTTAAAGGATCCCTGCAACAACGTTTTCGGGTCGCCATCTATTTGCTCTTGATCGATACTCAGCATGACATAGAACACAGAGCAAAAGTAATTAGGAAAATGGACCCACACAAATTCAAGTTATCGGTCATAGAAAATTCGAAATACAAGCAACGTGAGAGCCACCATCCACTCGAATTATTGCGGCTTTCCTTCTCCCATAGGGCATACGGTTACGGTGGCTAGATGAGTCACGGCCGCCTGGATCGGCGCGCGCAACCCCGCCGCGCGCGCGTCGTCTGCTACAGTGTGTGTTGTTGTTGCGCGCCGGCTGTATTTAAAATAATTCGTTTTCACAGTGATGGGTAAATTATGTTGAGTTAGTGTATAAGAGCGCGATGTTTCTTGCTGCAATGAGTAATTTTCAAGAGCGGTCATATATATTGTCTGTTAACACGCTGACGGCACGGTGCGCTGCGCTCACTGTCACGATAGTTCTCCGAGTTTCTGTTATTTCCTTAGACGTTTAAAGAGCGAAGTGAAGACTGCGGATGATGTTCGTGAATACAAAGCTTGTGAGACGCGCACCATATCTTGAAATCGATCAGCAACACGGCTCCTACCTTTCTATGTGATGTGCTTTCGCCACTGAGTTTCCGTTGAAGCGATAGACCGCATGAACCTTCGCTCGCTGCTGCTGGCGCGCTTGCTCACGCCAGCGTTTTGATAGCGGTTGTGTGCGGTCACACAAACAACGCGCAGAACTGTTGTCAACGGAGGCGGCGTTTTGCCCGCATTCGCACCGAACGCGCGCGGCATTGGTGACGTGTTTATGAAGAACATGCCAACCTTTGCCGTACACCCTATGGCGGTGTACCATAGTCTCTGTGGTCACTAAATTAATAAAAACCACCGGATCATATATATTTCTCATTCTTTAATAGTTCAAATTACACCATCACATCTTAATAGTCATAATTCGAAATACATAATTCCCACCATAGTATAGCTTCGCTGGTCTTCCATCTCCACCCCAGTGGAAGGGCTGACAGTTTTTTTTTTTCCATAGAGTTTCTCACTATATTACCTAGAGGGAAATCTGGCACTGCTGCGCATGGAATGCATGGGAATGCCGGTATATGGTGGCTTCGGATTGACATCGTTGTCGGAGAGCCAGGACACTTGAAGACGCGCCTGGCTGGCACCATTCTGTCTGTTACAATGGCTCGTTTCCTACTAAAACAGCATGTAAAGATCTGCTCTAACTTTATTATTACACAAAAAATGTTTTGTTTATTGATTATGCACAGCTGGTGAGTAAACTTCATTGAAAGATGTAATGTGGGTGAATGAAAACGCTCTATAAAGATTTTTGTAGAACGCGTTATCTGTGCAGCCATTACCACGTATTAGACGAAGCCTCGCTCAACACCAGCCAACACCAGCCAACACAAGCCTCGCACACCCATATACCGTCGTGATACCGTCATTCCCGTGATGGCATAGCGCCCGTAAGAAAACTCCCATAGACAGTGGCGCCAGATTTAACCTCTAAGCAATATTGTGAGAAACTTTGTGCTTTCTCTCTCTTCCGCAAAACTTCTCTATCTATATATACATTGTACCGCCACCTATGCCTCTTACGGATCCGGTCGTATCGATCTCTTCCATGATTTTTTCTACCAATACATTAAACGTCTCTTGCTTATCTCATCTGCTGACCAGTTAATGTTTCCGCCTGCTTTAAAATCCAAGCGCTTCTGGAAGGTGTACGTTACCTATGGGTTTAACTACATTTGCCTTCTATTAGAATGTGCTGAGTATAGTCTCCGGATATTTGCTGCAACAAACACATGCTTCATCTTGTGAATATTTGCTCCGGTATGTTTTTGTCGTTAGATAGCCAGCTCGAGGCTCAAATAGCAAGGCCCTGCCCTTTGTGTTATCGTACAGATTTTGCCGCCTAATTTCTTTCTTCCCATTCTTGTTAATCTCCATGTTCGTTTTATTTCCTGTTCCTTCCACCAATGCACTATCTGTGTTTCTCTCACTTTCTTTTTGATGACTAGATCCTGGTTGCCTATTCACACTCCCAATTACCCTGTACTTGGTTATCAACTTTCTTGACCTCTTCCTCCATAGTGGGTCGCCGCTGTTATATATGATCGGCTTGGAATTCGACCGCTCAACTGTGGGAAACATTCCCGCGTGCTTTCCCGCGTCAGGGTAATCGCCTTCATTCCTGAGAGGCTGTTATCATCTTCCTGGAAACTCGGATCTCTCAAGTGGGGGAAACATGCCCGCGCGCTTTCCCGTGTCGAGGTAATCGCCTTCATCCCCGAGAGAGCGTCACCCCTCTACGCCCTGAGCAGACGCAAAGGCGAGCACCCAAAGAAGAAGGCACGAAGGAGAAGATGTCGTCGACTTGACAACCTGACAAAGGCACTGACACTTCCACAAGTTCCCCACATCGGCAACCACAAGGCCGCGAGGGGTTATTTAAGGCCGTCCTGGCCTCCGTGTTAGGCAGAACCGATCGAGACTCGAATAGTCTTGACCATGTACCAATGAAGTGGATACAGTCTTTTCGATTTTTCATCATCCCGATGCCCGCCTTCGTCGCCGTCTCCTGATTCTCGCGGTGACGATCCACCTCACTCGGTCGAGATCGTATCACCGCTTTTCACGCACAGAGACTTGTGGACTTTAGCCGCCCATTTTTTTCGCCGCGCGCCGTATGCCCGAGCGGAAGCGTGCGGTGACGCACGCTGTCACGGAGAGCGAACGCACTCAATCTTCCACGCGCAAGCAAGGAAGCGGGAAGCGAGCGCCGGAGGGAGCGGGGGAGGGGGAGGGGGGGGGCGCATTTCTACTCTGCCAACAACCGCGCTCGTCGCTCGCTCGCACCGTCTCTTATCTCCACACGGCTCTGACCTTTATGCGCCGTGCATTCGCCGCTCAGTTTCCGTTGAAGCGATAGACCGCACGTACCTTCGCCCGCTGCGACGTATATGCGCTTGCTGCCAGCGTTTTGACAGTCGTTGTCTGCAGTCATTCAGTGTGATCTATTCATGTTTGTTTGTGCGCGCTCACACCACAGTTAGTAATAGTCGGGCCAGATTTTCCAACGCACGCTACACATGCAATGCTGCCCGGGTCGGCAGTGCAGCGCTACAGTGTGTCCCTTCGCAAGCGCTGCCCACGGGAAGCGCTTCTCATCAACACCACCGTTTATCTAGTCATCAGGCAAGGCCATGAGGATGAGCAGCGCGCTCTGATGACGCGTCACTTCCGGTGAACGGTAATGGCGGCGTTTGTTTCAGCTTCGGTATCAAAAACCGCTGTTTTTGCGAGCTTTTTGAGGCTCTACTGCTCGTATTTCAAACGACAAATTTTGCACGGCTTCTCCTTTGTGTGTACACTATCTTAAACTAGGCTTTTTACGTGATCCCGAACTGTATTGCAGTTGGCCTGTAAGTGCATGGTCAGGACGGCTCGATATAAAATTTACACGAGCTAGACGTTGACCAATACGTGGTTGTGCACTGTACAGAACATTCTCGCGCATATACACTACACATGCTCTCATTCAGACCACACACGTTCTAAAGATGAGCGTCTAAGCCCGTCTCACACGGTAAGTTCAGCGAATATTTTATGACACAGTGGGCATTGTCAACGTGTTTCCATGCGCCTAAAATGTTCTCCTGAAAGGGGTGGGAGTCAAGATGGTCTACAGAAACTTGACTGTCTTTTGCTCAGCCGCATATTGAGGGCACACGCAAAGTATGTGGGTTATTGTCTCCCGAGTGTGACAGACACAGCAGTCAGGCTTTCGTTCCCGTGCGGCAGGGTGAAAATATTGGGACCTGCACGTAACGGCAAGCTGTAATCGATGAAATATTGTTTTCAGGTCTCCCCACTGACGAAGGAGCGCACAACATAGCAGGTTCTGCGCGCCAAGCACCGTTGTAGCTCTCTTGTAAATTTGCTCCCACTGACCCTTTTCAGTTAAAATTGACTTCCGAAAAAGTAACCGCATGGTCTAGGTTTTTTCTTTTTTATGCCGAAAACGCTCAACTTCAGCCATAACATATTTGGTCATGCTGCTTTTCTGGCTGTTTGTGAGCTACACATTTATTTTAGGTCAATTCATTTACCAAGCTTAGGGTGTACGTTAAAGAAGCCCAGTGGTTCGTAATGAAGCTGGAGTCCCTGACTAAGGCGTGTTTCATAACCCTTGCACAGCTTTTGGATGTCAAAACCCATCGTGCTGCGACTCATTCTGTCTTTGGACAATGGCGCTTGGTAGAATCTGTGCACATGCAGTCCCTACTACGCTCTACAGACCGATTAAGCGCTGGGTTGCAAAAAATTTCTAAAGCTCACACGAGTACTCCAATGCCACGTTCTCGCTTGACAGCAGGCCCCTCGGGCGAGCCGTATTTTGTAACAATTCGTTTTATTTTCCATTCTTCTCAATCGGTTCAGTCGCCGCAACGGCGCTGTTATTGCCCAACACGCGAATGACAAGAGGGATAGAATACGTAATTTATCACTAGACTATACTGTATACTCGTATAGGTAAGGTGGTGGCTGCAACTTGCTTCAGAAAGAAGCCATGGAACACTATATATGTATACGTTTGACGAACATGCAGGCATGCACAAGATACGGTAAAGCCTACGGTATTGTTTGTTCGGGAATTAAGTTAAAAAGAAACACATTGCAAGAGCTTGTGCACACAGCCTTTAAATGCACTCTTCGAGAGCGAATGGTTCGCACAACCATGGAGCATAACAAACCTATCCTAAAGGAGGATGCTCTGCATGCGTCGGCTCCGAGGAGGCTTGTTGTTTTCACAGATGCTGCGTGTATTTAAATTTGAGGCCAAACACACGCATTCTGCAAAAGTTCTAAGATGGAAAAACCTGGTCAGAATCTGGTCACCGGGGTACCTTTGCGTCATTTATGACCAACCCTCTCTACACTGGACTTAGTGCATTGTCCGATGCATGCCCAACTAAAGCAGTCTACCAGTCTGAACGTCACAGTGAGTTGCTTTGTTAAGCATCGCGAAATTGGTGCCCTGCATGCAGCGTATAGGTTGGACGATGTGCAAAGGCCGCACTATTGTTGCATTGTGAAACACGTCGGCAGTCAGTGCTTGCCAAGCACTCTTGCACCGCAACAATAACTTCCCAATATAAGGCAGCGTCGGTGGGATGCGTGCGCAGCGCTCTGACTAATTACAGAAATTCGGAAAGTCGTTAGAGACAGCTCGCTGCGATTTATGGCAAGAACTGTTGCAGTATTGTTGGCTGGGTAATTGCTTCGCTGAGGGTGAAGCCAAAGTGACCACGATATTTTGTTTTACAAAAAAAGAAAAAAACTGCTCATGAAGGAACAAAAGGTGATTGTGGCTGAGGATTATGATATTCAGCGTGCCTACGTAGTAGCTGGCCTTGCACAGCATTGACCCCTTTTTTAGAGCTTTACAATGTTTCTTCGTCTCCAAGGCACGCAGTGCTATGACATTCCAAATTGGATAACTGCTTCTTCGGCACAGGTGAGCCATAAACGTTTATCAAAAGCCGGTTTCTGTCATCATCTTGCAGTGTGGCGACAGCTAAAACGCGACGTAAGATGCTCTGCATTCTCTTGTTTTCAAATGTATCTAAATGTAACAATTACATGAATCCAAAATCCAAATGATGGCGAGAAATTCATAGCGCAGGTATACTCTTTTCTTGATCGAATTGATCGAAAGATTATTGATGAGTTAAATTTGCAATATTGGTGATATTATTAATAAACGAAAGTTGAAATGAAAAAGAGGAGAAGATAAACTTGGCGCCATGGAGTGTTAGCCAAACCGACAACATGTGCTTGTGCGTGCAATGCTCGGACAATTGAGATAAGGCGACGGCTATGCCTTCATCCAAGTTCCTAGCACATGTTTGTGCAACCATGGCTGAAAGCCTTAGCCAGAGCTGCTCGCGATCATTGCGGCGAATGTGCAACGCTTGTGAAACCGCAGATGTCACATTACGCATTATCTCAGGAGCCCGCGTATACTCGCATGCTACCACAAAACATCATCGCTACCAGATTCGGGGCATTCGCTATGCAATAAGCGAGATGATTAAGAATTCAGGGGCTTGGTTGTTACAGCGCAGTTGTTAATGGGAGGTCCGCTACGGTTGTCATGTGGAGGGGGGAGGGGGGGGGGGACGTGTGGTTGGTATCAAATGCTTGCTCAGGTAACAACAATATGGAGCCAACAGACAACGAAGACGAATTACGCGCTCCACACATTATTCTCATTTCAATGCTCTCAAACAAGTTCACGGACCTTTGAAATGATGAACCTGAAATAAATTAAAACCCAGAGTGGTGTGTTAAAAATGTTATATGAGGTTTGCTCATCAAATGTCATTCTTTGTTAGTGTCGATATCCAGAAACAACAAATTAGGAGACTAAAAATTATTAGAAAATTATCACCGCATACACAATTTGAAAATTATGTATGCGGTGATAGTTTTCCTTACAAGTATTGCTTTTAGTAGAGAAAATGTTAAGCGTCGCGTGCGCCTTCCCTTACAATGTATTAGTTCCCCGCCTTCTTAATATCACTACCCACATGACTTGCTCTTGTCACCGATGCAGGTGACACCTAGGAGCAAGCGAGGGGCGGCGACTACCAGTGTACAACACCTGTATTAATCACATATATTTGCAGCCTTCTTTCGAAATGAGACACCTTGTGCACCTTAATTAGCGACACCGAAGCCGACATCATCGTGTTGACTGAAACTTGGCTATCAGACAGAATAACAAATAGCGAACTATTACAATGTAACTACAGTTTCAATGTCTCTCGTCGCGACCGCGTTGATAGAGTAGGGGATGGTGCGTTTGTAGCTATCAATAAAAACATTGAATTTTTCTTGTTAACATTAACTCCAGTCTAGAGGTTGCCTAGTGGTGCCTGATGGCAGGGTTTGCAAAAATAATTAGAGGCGCATGTTATCATACCCTCGACAGCAAATGTGACTTTTAAGATAAAATTTATGACTGTTTATCCGAAATTTCATATCGCTTTCCTGGTACACCAACTTTCGTTCTTGTTGACTTCAACCATCCAAACGCCCAATGGTAGCACTTCTCCCTATCTTCTTACCCTGCTTCAGCCGAGGCTAACAGTTTTCTTGATGTTTGCTCCGAATTCAATTTCACCCAGTTAGCCAATCGTCCCATAAGAACCACACCCACCATGTCCTCTTTACTGGACCGAATTTTATCGACACATCCAGTTATGGCATCGCCAGGAACTCACCAGTCTTGCCTAAGCGACCATGACGTTCTGCAACTTGAATTTCTTTTGCCATATAGAAAATCGAAACGGCAAGTCAAATCTATCAAGGACTACGATAAACGCAATTATGACGCTATCAATGATGAGCTATCAAATCTTCTGGACAGTCTGCCTGACAGGTAATGGCTAACGAAATGTGGGCTTCATACGAACCTACATTCAAGCATTTAGTGCAGAGACATAGCCCGCTTAGAACCATTCATTAGCCCTCAAACGCCCCCCCCCCCCCCCCCCCCCCCCCCGCTATAGCAAATTTTAAGACGCCTTTCTAATCAGAAATGCAGTCTTTTTCGCTCCGCTCAAAAGACGCGCTAAATGCAAAATATAGGATTCATTTTGCGCCCGTGGTAAAGGAGTATGGCAGTGCTATACAATCGACTAAATTTACTTTTCACAATTCAACCGTGCCAGCCTTACTACAAAACCCTAAGCGCGTCTGGAGCGTGCTAAAGAGCGACACTCAGATGACTTTGACTCTAGTTAACACCTCAGGTAAGTTAGTCGTCGATCCCTTATGCGTCACTGTACTCAAAAACACGTTCAGTCTTTCATTTTGCAATGTTAGGATTCAATGCTATCCTATACTAACCAAATTACTTGTTATAACCAGTAAGTTGTATAGGTTCCTGGAGGCCGGCTCTGAAACAGATTCTACATTCCTAGGTTTGCCAAAGGATTTGATAAATTTAGTCACCAATTACTCTTACTAAAACTCATTCGCCTGACCATTGGCCCTTTAATCTTCAACTCGATAAGCGAATTTCTCTCAAACTGCACCCAACACGTGATTGCCAATGACTTTGACTCACTCGAGGGTTTTAGATGCACCTCAAGTATCCTTTTAAGCTCCCCTACTATTTCTTTATTTACATTAATGATTTGACACACCGTCTTACCAGTTCAGTTTGTATATTCGCAGCATCATCAGTTATTTCCAGGAAAATAACTGATGCTGCTGACATTACATCTCTTCAAACTGACCTCGATTACATAATCGCCTGGCATACTGAATGGCAAATGTATCCTAACACATCCAAATGTAAATTCATGAGAATATCCTGCTCTCAATCAACCACTCATAGCTATCAGGTCGGAGACAACTACTTCGATTATCTACACAGCTATAAATACTTAGCCATACACATTACCCACAATTTTTGTTGGAAGTTGCATACAGACTACACAACATTGAAAGCGAACGGCATGCTCGGATATCTAAAACGGAACTTTCCTCTCACGACTCCATTGCGTAAAAAAAAAGCTGTACACAACCTATCTCCGGCCTAAATCAGAATACGCTTCATCAATGTGGGACTCTGGTCTGAGAACTCTCACCAAGGCTTTAGATAGTGTCCTAAGCAAGTTTCATGCTCGGCAGTTATCACCGTACTGCGTGCGTCTCCGCCGTGAAAGCTACCCTGAAAACTCCTCTTCTCAGCTATGGCATAAAAATAACACGCCTATTCCTGTTCCATAATGCACTTTCACAATCAGATGCTATGTTCACGATGGATAACACTGGCCCAGTATATTCTTCTCTGGGTGCGCTATAATCTTAGAGTAACTGTTCCCTCCCACTATGCACACACAACCACTCATTTTTTTTTTTCACAGACTTACCGTGACTGCAATCATCTGTCGAAATCTATTATCTGTAGAAAAGACACGGATATATTTCGTAAACCGATTATTAATATTGTGGGCATTTCTTAGTCACTTCTTCGTTGGCTGCAGATGTTCATCATCTCATCGGCTTCGTCGTCTTCATCGCTTGTGAGGACTCATCTTGAAACTCATCTTGATCTTTGTCTCGAGTGTGATCGGTCCGCCGTGTCTTCGGGGTGTATTAAAGGTGGTGCTAACGCTACGTAACAAGCGGTGGAGGTTGCTCCTCGGTCCTCCGTCCTCTGCTCGCCCGCTCTACCTCCTGGAGCTTCGCTCAGGTCGCCGTTTGTGCCAGCTGTCCGCCAACATCCCGCAGGATGAGCCATCTGGCACTTCTACGTCTACAATCTCGGCTCCGCCTGCCGCAGCCTCTCCATCTTGTATCGTCAGTGGGCCCCAGCGCGACCCCCATCTGTTCGCTGGCTTTCGTGGTGAAAATGTGCAGGATTGGCTTGACAACTACAACCGGGTGAGTTCTGCTAACCACTGCGACGAGGTGATGAAGCTAGGCCACGTCTCCTCCTATCTCACCGGCGTAGCGAAGACTTGGTTTTTCAACCACTACATCGACCTCACTGACTGGAGTAGTTTCAAACAGCAGCTCCGACAAGTTTTTGGTACTCGGGCTGTTCGTTCCGCCATCGCGAAGAGGACACTCTACACTCACAAACAACTCGGCGAGTCATATACCTCGTATATAGAGGATGTCCTCGCTCTCTGTCGACGCGTCAATGCTTCCGTGGCCGAATCAGACAGAGTACGCCACATACTCAAAGGCATTGGGCCTCTCGCCTTCAATGCGTTGGCCATCAAGGACCCGGCTACCGTCGCTGATATTGTAGCTACGTGTCAGCGCCTCGACGAACTCGAAGCCGTCGGACACCCCTGACAAGAACCCTACCGCCCATCCCTCGTTGCGCGCAATGGTCCACGCAATCATACGCGAAGGGCTGCAGTCTCTTGGCTTCTCTGCAGGTCCCATTCCTGCCCACGCCCCCAGTGCCACTTTGCGTGACGTTGTCAAGGAGGAGTTGGTGTCAATGGCGGGTACTGCGTATACGGACCGTCTAGTCCCTAGACCCCCACCAACGTGCGCGCAAGTAGCCGAAGTTACCCCAGCCCTCGTGCCATCGATGCCTCCGAAACCAACGCAGACGCACTTGGCTTCGATGGCCACCAACACACCTAACCAACCTTACTTTACGCCATGGCGTCCAACCCTACCTATATGCTACTACTGTGGATATCGTGGCCACATCGCACGTTTCTGTCACCAGCGGCAGCAAGACGAGCGGCAGCAACGGGACGACTTTTCTGCTGCGGCCTCTTTTCAACGCCGTCCTTATGCTCCGCGTTCCGGCCGCTCTACATAGCCACCTGCAACGTCCGCGACGGCTCCTATAGCTACCGTCCTGCCAGACGCCGCTCGCCGTCACTCCGTCGCTCTACGTTGCCACTTCGACCAGCGTCTCCATTCGCCGAGCCTCTCCATTCGCCGATCCTCGCCCGGAAAACTAAATTATGCAGCTTTTGGAGGAAAAGCTGCATTGCTCGACAGGACAGAAATTCCTCCAGCGCGTCCTCATAATATGCTATCTGTTTTCGTAGAAGGAGTACGCGTGGAAGCCTTAATAGACACTGGTGCTAGTTTGTCAATTATTCACAGTGATTTGTGTTCGCGCCTCAGGAAAGTTACTACTCCTTATGTTGGACCTACGCTACTCGCTGCTCAAGGGAGCGCCATTCGACCTGCCACCATGTGCACTGTTTGTGTCTACATTGATAGAATTCTGCATTATGTACAATTCGCAGTGCTAAGTTCGTGTAACCAGCAGCTGATATTAGGCTGGGATTTTCTTTCTACGGCGTCCGCTTCCATCTGCTGTCGGAAACGTGTTCTACACATGACCGACCCCGCCTATTCGCTTCATACAGATGACGCACCACTTCGCTTGCTTGCTGCAGACGACACCGAGCTACTTCCTTGCCATCAGAGAATTGTTGCAATCACGTCGGATGTCATTGACCATGGTGACGTGTTCGTACAACCATCTGCGCACTGTCTCATAAGAGGGACAGTCCTTGCATCAGGGCTGGTCCGGTTTGAGAATGGCTCCGCATTCGTCTGCGCTAACAACCCGACATTCGAAAAATATCTGATCCCCAAGGGCACTACGTTGGCTTGCGTCACTAAATCCGAGCATCTCTCTTGTTTCTGTAGAAGCGGCTTCCTCTGAAGCTCCTTCTGTTGGACGTTCTGCATCTCTCTTTGCCCTTGAAGCTGCCATTAGTTCCGACCTGGCCTCTTCAGAGTCACAACAGTCGCTTACTTTTCTGAAAAAGTATGAAGCTTCTTTTGACGCGCATGCCACTTCATTGGGACAGACTTCCGTCATCACGCATCGGTTAGAGACAGATGGCGGGTCCATTGTTCGCCGTCGACCATATCGCGTCTCTCTCGCCGAGCGGAAAGTCATTGAAGAAAACGTCGACGACATGCTGCAACGGAGTATAATACGCTCCTCCGCTAGTCCTTGGTCATCCCCCGTCGTTCTAGTTCGGAAAAAGGACGGCTCTGTCCGGTTTTGCGTCGATTACCGGACACTCAACAAGATCACGCGCAAGGATGTGTGCCCTATGCCGCGCATAGACGGTGCATTGGATTCACTGCAGAATGCCGAGTACTTCTCGCGTCTTGATCTGCGTTCGGGCTACTGGCAGATACCTATGCTGGAGGACGATAAAGAAAAAACAGCGTTTTGAACACCAGATGAGCTCTACGAGTTCAATGTAATGCCATTCGGCCTCTGCAATGCACCCGCAACATTCGAGCGCATGATTGACATCGTTCTGCGTGGCCTAAAGTGGAAGACTTGCTTGTGCTATCTAGACAATATTGTTGTTTTCTCCTCCACCTTCTCTCAACACCTACAATGACTGGACGAAGTTCTCACGTGCCTTGCCAACGCTGGCCTACAGTTGAACACGAAAAAGTGTCGTTTTGCCAGCAAGACAATTAAGGTCTTGGGTCGCATTGTGAGCAAGGACGGCATTCGTCCTGATCCCGATAAGGTTTCAGCGGTTCTTCGCTTCCCTCACCCCGAACGGACCAAAGATTTCCGCAGTTTCCTTGGCCTCGCTTCTTATTTTCGCCGCTTAATACGTGACTTCGCCTCAATAGCCGCCCCGTCGCACAAATTACTCGGGACTGGTGTTCCCTTTGAGTGGTCTCGCGAATGCGTATCAGCGTTTACCCATCTGAAAAACTGCCTCACATCTGAACCAGTACTTCGCCATTTCGATGACACCGCACCCACACTCCTGCATACGGACGCTAGTGGTCATGGCATCGGTGGTATTCTACAGCGAGATGAGCCTTTACGTGAGAGGGTCGTCGGCTACGCAAACCGCGCACTGACGCACACCGAGAAGAATTATACCATCACTGAGAAGGAGTGCCTAGCTGTCGTTTGGTCGGTACAGAAGTTTCGACCTTATCTTCACCGCCGCCATTTTTACCATCGTTACGGACCACCATGCCTTATGTTTGCTTTCCACGCTCAAGAACTTGTCTGGATGCCTTGGTCGCTGGATTATCCATCTTCAAGAATACGACTTCACTATTACCTACAAGTGTGGTAAAAAGCATCAGGACGCAGATGCGCTTTCTCACTGCCCGCTTCCTACGACGCCATGCCATGGTTCCGCTCCTACCTTCCGCGACATGCCTTCTGACCGTCCTTCCACGCATGTGTTGTCCTTAACCACTATTGACCAGACTCCTTCTGATGACCCTGGAACGCTCATATCTCACCAACTCGCTGACTTCTACTGTCGACGCATCATAGACCTCCTTCAGGGAACTTCGCGCCCGCCCAACGCCCACCTTCGTCAACAGCTGACGCAATTCAAGCTCGACAACTGCGTCCTGTACCGCCATATCTATCACCCTGACGATCAACGCTGGGTGCCTGTTCTACCTCGCTCTCTTCGCGCGCATGTTCTTAAGGCCTATCACGACGACATGACTGCTGGTCACATTGGCTTCCAGAAAACGTACGACCGCATCAAAGGTCGCTTCTACTGGCCTGGCTTATCCACTAGTTTAGCGCGGTACGTCACTTACTGCGCCATTTGCCAGCTTCGAAAGCTACCAACATCAGGTCAAAGCGGAGAGCTCCAACCAGTCCCGTCTCCGTCGGCACCATTCGAAGTCGTTGGTATTGACCTGTATGGCCCCCTTCCCACGACTCTCACCGGCAATCGAAGGATAGTGAAAGCTGTCGAACACTTGACACGTTACGCCGAAACAGCTTGCGTGACTTCAGCGTCGGCTTCTGAAGTGGCTGCATTTATACTTCAAGCATTAATCCTGCGTCATGGTGCTCCTCGTGTCATTCTCAGCGACCGTGGGAAGGCTTTCCTTTCACAAATCGTAGACGAATTGCTCCGAGCCTCCGGCACCACCCACAAGAGAACCTCCAGTTACCACCCTCAAACCAACGGCTTGATTGAGCGCTTTCTTCGCACGCTCTCTAACATGATAGCCATGTACATTAAACCAGACCACACAAACTGGGACGCAATTTTGCCATTCGTGAATTTTGCGTACAATACCGCCGTACAACTGGTTACTCGCCATTCTACCTCGTCTATGGCCGCTCGCCCTCTCCTTTTCTTGACGTCTCTTTCTTCTGCGCCCCGGTCACTCTAGCTGCATCCTCTTGTGAACAATATATATCACGCCTCCTCCACTGTCGCCAGCTCGCCCACTTTAACACTGAAGCAAGGCAACATGACCGCAAGAACCTCTGTGACGCATCCCATCGCGCAGTGTTCTTCCGCCCGGGCGATGAAGTGCTACTGCGGACACCAGTTCGCACTCCTGGCTTATGCGAAGTTTAAGTTTCGGTTCATAGGCCCATACAGAGTCTTGGAGCAGACTTCTCCCCTTAATTATCGCGTCCAACCTATTGTGGTTCCAACTGACCGCCACTGTCGCCCTGCCGAGGTTGTCCACGTCTCTCGCATGAAGCCTTTCATAAGGCGTTCGTCGTCCCTTTAAGTTGCGGCCAGGCTGGCCGCTCGCACGCGGGGGGAAATTGATGATGATGATGATGATGATGATGATGATGATGATGATGATGATGATGATGCCTCAACACTTGGCACAACCTACTGAGGGGGATAGGCCACGAACCGGGTGGTATTATGATAGAAATTTAAAATAAATTAATTTATAAATACAGAAGTATAAGAATAAAAATAAATGACTAATTGAAAACGAGAAATAAAGCAATAATAAAAGAATTAAGTAGTCCATACTAAGTTATTCAGCCTTGCCTGAATAGGAATAGTAATATGAATTTAATAATAAATTAAATACAGCAAAGGAAATACGTAGATTTTGAATAATAATAATAATAATAAAATAATAATAATAATAATAATAATAATAATAATAATAATAATAATAATAATAATAATAATAATAATAATAATAATAATAATAATAATGATAATAATTGTGGTTTTGTGACATTACTTTTTGAATTTGCTGAAGCTATAATTTATTGAAGGATAAATAAAGTAATCACGTAACAATGGGAAAATATTCATAAGGCAATCTTTTTGTGTCACATAGAAAGTTATAAATGGCTCGGCAAAACATTCCCGTGGGCATATCCTAACACCGTGGCTCCAAGTGAGAGTAAAACTGAACTGCTTAACGGCAGTCCTAGATTACGAAGTGTGTGGGCATTTCTTAGTCCCTTCTTCGTTGGCTGCACATGTTCATCGTCTCATTGGCTTCGTCGTCTTCATCTTGTGGGGACTCATCTTGAGACTGATCTGTGCCTCGAGTGTGATTGGTTCGCCGCGTCTTCGGGGCGTATTAAATGTCGTGTTAACGCTACGTCACAACATTTTTATTGTGATTGCTATTATATGGACATTCCAAGTGCATTCGTCGTCGCAGTCGCCGTGATGTTTCGTTTAAAATCCAAGGGCGATATCACCATCGCCGCGTGCCGTATGCTGCATGCGCGAGTGAAAGCAGGCGAGGGGAGCCGACGATCGCGGCTCAATATGGCGCGTGCAAGAGAGGGAAGCTGACAGGAAACGCGTGTCTTCCGTCCCACGAAAGGCCGGGGGGGGGGGGGGAGGGGGGGAGGGGGGGGGGGGCGGCACTGTTCTCCGACAGCAACTGCGTGTTTCGCGACCGCGCGCATAGGGAACCGACGATCGCGGCTCAATCTTGCGCGCCCCGGGAGGGAAGCGGGGAGGCAGCGCGGGAGGGAGGGAGGGTTGGCGGCGTTCTGCTCCGGCACAAACAGCGTTGAAGCGGTACACAGCACGAAGGTCACTTCGCTCGCTGCTGCTGCCGCGCTGCCTGACGCCAACGTTTTGACAATGAGTGTCCGCGGTCATCGAGTGTGATGTGTTCACGTTTTCGTGCGCACGCTGACACGATGTTTGCTAATTTAGTTATTAAGTGATCATTTCCAAGTTCATACAGCCGATGAAACTACTATCCTTGCTTCGTATTGCTGTCAACTAATTTGCTATCGCAATCGATGCTTCGCCTTTCGGGCGAAACTACGGCTTTTATATCAAGCATAAGTTCGATAAAAGGGTTATGCTAGAATTACGTATGCATTGCGCCACATAAGTATTTATTTGCAATACGGTAGGATTTCAAAAAATATTGGAATGAAATGTAGGTAGGTTCCCTGAGAAACCATGTAGGTTATACAAAAAATGTATCTCGAAGCCCTGGCGGTACGATTGGCTCCAAGCAGAAGTGCAGGGATGGTCTGTATGCGGAGTGTGGTGTTTGGGCCCATTCACACTTGCGACTAGGCGAGGTCGCGTGACCGATTGCGACTGGCGACCAGAAAGCTACTCAAGACGACCCACGAGTCGCTAAACCGAAATGTATCGCGATATGCCGTTCACGTCTGCTTGAAATGCCATCGTCGCGTGAAATAAGCGTCAGCGTATACGGACTCGTGTTCCCTCGCGTCTGATTGGTTCAGCTGTTCTGCGACTGAAAAATCGAGCAGTGAGCGACTGGCCCGAAACGGTCGCATTTCGAGAAAAGCGACCATTTGTGACTACTTGCGACTGGTCGCTTTGCGACGAACTTGGTCGCGCGACCTCGCCTAGTCGCAAGTGTGAATGGGCCCTAAGTCCTCTGCGTTTGTATAGAAATGTCCTTCCTCATTGTGTACAACGGTTCCGTGTACAATAAATATTCATCTTGTTTTACTGCGATGACAATTGTATGGACACTCCAAGCAAGTATGTGCTATCGGCATAGCCGTAAGGTTCCATATGTATTTAGGTATAAGTATGCTTATGCCATGCAATGATGCGGTATATGCAGTTTACATTGCCGCACCCTTCTATCCCTAAAGTTGCTTATAGCAGGTCTTACATTCTTGACAAAACTATTTCTGTGAATTTTGATGACGGCAGCCCCCAAACCAATGCTATGAAAGAAAAGAGCGTTAGCGCATGCCTTTTTATCTTAAATATTCTCAGACTTAAATCTAATAAGCGCGAATAAATAATAGAGCTCAAACCTGAAAATGATGTAACTTTATTGGCCCGGCTGTGCACTACCTCCGTGATCGGCCCAGGAAATAAGTTTGAAACATACCCGATACAGAGAAGTGGTGGTAAAGTGGCTAAGAAAGACGTCGGCATTAATAAACACAAATGAAATTGTGCAATGGCAGGATTCAAAAACAGGAGCCTTAGCACAACAGCTCGTTATTACTTATTCAGCTTACGGTTTACTTCAATTCAATTCGTACGGCCACTACAGCTACGAGTCTTACACTTCGTGTAATATTCTAACATGTTGCTATCGCATTATTTGCTTCGCCCTTATGGCAAACTGCGATATTTATTAGCGCATGTTATTCCCATACTTGTCATGTTTGTTTGTTTTTATGTTGTTGCTCTTCAATTTTGTATAGCCTTATATTTTACATTTGCGCATGTTTTCCCTCGTACAGTGTCTGCTGCAATACCGATGCCATTTATCTCTGTATGTGTTGACATTTTCTTTGTACTCTTGAACCAGTTCCTTTTGTAATGCATCATTGGAAGCCCTGAGGCTACTATAAATAAATAAATAAATAAATAAATAAATAAATAAATAAATAAATAAATAAATAAATAAATAAATAAATAAATAGAAATATAAAATATAATATTTACCCATAGTAATTAATTAATTAATTTTCACCAGTGTCCGTTACCTGACCTTATTCAATTTAATCGAAGGTGTCGAATGTTACCGCAAGTGCGCTGTGAGATAGCCTCGTGGCCGATTCGAGATCATTCGTCCCGAAACAGTGCCTTTCATATGTGGCACCACGCTGTATCGATACATGAGGATTTTACTATTCCTTTTAACGCTAAGATAGCACTACTTCTCGCTCACCACAACTGTAATGAGAACATACCAATTTCCATCACACGAGATTCTCTAGTCAGAAGAGTTTGATTATTGTTACAATTATTCTCTTCTCTTTTTTTTTCAAATGATGTACTTCAAGAACGGCAGCACATAGTAACATTCAGCATTGAATTTGAAAGCCAGGTGCCATGGGAAAAGACATGCTGACAACCTTAGCTACGCTTGCAGTTCTTATATCTGGTAAGTGTTTTTAACGTTTTAGAACGCCGTTAAAAAAATAGCATCAATACCTTTAAGGTAGCGAAGTGCTAGTTTATGCTTGAAAACACAGTCAAGAAGAAACATATTCGGGGTGCATAATCGACTTAATTACACTCTTCCGTATCTCTCACAGACCTTGCCACCACAGACAAACATTTCGCTAGAAAGGAGAAGGTCCAGGTTCCTCCATATTCATGCTTCCTAGATACTGAGGCACCACGTACAGGTTTGTCGTACAGGGAGGTAGCGTGGCGAAGCTATTACGGAATGCTCAACATTGAGTTCAAGTTGGTAGAGATAATAGCGTTATTCCTGCTACAGACAATTGCTGCATGTAGCACCAATTTTCGGTCTGTACTGCGCTGTGCGCCTAACAAAAATATAGTGCTCATTGTTCTGAAGAAGCCAGTGGTCCCTATTGTAGACCGTAGACCCTGAACTGAAATTCTGTGTTTATGCGAAATTGCCGTGAATTGTGAAAACCATATTTCACAAATTTCTCCTCTATGTTGCCTACATTGTCATTGGAACATTATTAGGACTATGGCGAGCAGTTAATTGCCTTTAAAGAACAGCTTTCCTTGCACTGGAACACTTTTTATTGCGATAGCAATTATATGGATACTCCAAGCGCATTTCTGCCGTCGCCGTCGCCGTGATGTTCCGCATAAAGTCCAACGGTGATAACGCTGTCGCCGCGCGCCGGATGCTGTATGTGCGAGTGAAAGCGCGCGAGGGAAGCCGACGATCGCTACTCAATCTGGCACGCGCACGATAGAGAGGCTGATGGGAACCCGCCGTCTTCCGTCGCACGAATGGCCGTGGGGGGATGTCGCTGTTCTCTGACAGCAACTGTGTATTTCGCGACCGAGCGCATGGGGAACCGACGATCGCGGCTCAATCTCGCGTGCGCAGGGAGGGAAGCGGGGACGCAGCGCGGGAGGGAGGGGTGGCGGCGTTCTGCTCCTACACCAACTGCGTACTTTGCACGGCCGCGCGTGGTCGCGCGCGCCTTATCTTGAACGCGATCTGCAGGCGGCTCATAACGTTTTGTGTGCGGTGTTCTTGTCGCTCAATTTGCGTAGAAGTGGTACAGAGCACGAAGGTCACTTCGCTCGATGCTACCGCCTCGCTTCCTGACGCCAACGTTTAGACAGTGAGTGTCCGCGGTCATTGAGAGTGAGGTGTTCATGTCTTCCTCCGCATGCTGACACGATGTTTGTTAATTTAGTTATTAAGTGAATATTTCCAAGTTTATACAGCCGATAAAACTATAGCTGCACGGTTCTTGCGCATTCTCTCGGTTCAGCAAATAATATGTCCAAGAATAACATTTTTACTGTTCAAAAATGCAGATACTCGCATTAACTTTTCGAATTCAAAATGAAATTTCGAGAGGAGAAGTGTCAAGGGTTTCACGGAACCAATTTGTAAGCCGCTCAATACACAACGCCGTTGAAACGACGCGTTGCATGAACGACAGCCACAACTTGGTGGCTTCTTATCATTCTATAGGGGGCGATATTGCCTAATGGAACTTCCTCCAAAGCTGTCTGGTTTGTGATTTCTGTTCACACACTTATTTTGAAAGCCACTGCTTCAATGCAAACAGGGCATCGCATTGCTGTGCTGATAAGAATGCAGCGTTCTAATGCATAATACAATATAGGCTGCGCAGCATCGTTTCCAGAGCACCCATGCCCGAGAGCGGAGGTAGACCTCAATTAGCCAAATGCACAGGTTATTGAAAGTTTTGAGCGCAAGCGGTCAATTTGACCCTCCCTAATCAAAGGTTTCATGTGTGTGCTAAATATTCCAAATATTTGTGTCCTTTTCAGGGAAATAATTAGGGCTTTATACAAACCACGTCATTTTCGTTACGAATGACACGTGAACATCGAAATTTATCGGAATGCCTGCGGAAGCGCTTCCATGGGACTTGAATAATTATACCAGTTGAGCATGTCTGTCAGAAATGCAAATAGGCTGCAAATAGGCTGCATGCGGTCCCAATAGTCACGTACATCCTGCGCAAATTGGAGTCGCATAATACCAACAGGTTCCACTGCACGTTTTGACTCATTTGACTTTTTTTTTATGCACATCGGATAGTCGCAGCTCCCAAGTGCTGGCCAAGGGACTATGGCTTTGGCAGTCCTGTGTGCGTGTGCGGAATGACGTACTGCGACTTCATCGGCGACATCGGGCCCCTGCCGAAAGGAGCAGCGGTTGCCTTTGAGAGCAGCAAGGCCGGACTCCGATTCCGGAGAACTGTATTGTTCCGCAAAGAAACGGGTTAGTTTCTAGGCGGCCTTGTGCGGTCATCCAATGCTATACATGCATCTGTTGAGTTATGACATATGTTCTTTGGCCCTGACTGCCCTGACTTTGATATAAGGAACCATCGCTATTTCGTACCGCTCTTTTCAACGATCTCTTACCTTAGCGTGCGCCTTCAGCAAAACAGTATTGGGTGCTCTCTTTGCGTGTTCCGTTTCTGTCCGATGCGTGAGTTTAACATGCAACGATTACACTAGTGCCAACTGTATTGTACATTGCTGAACTGCAGCGCACATGAAAGACCAAGGACACAGGGATAGTTAAAAAACAAGCTCTGTTTTGCTAACAGCGCTTGTTTATAACTTTACCTGTGTCCTTCGTCTTTCGCGCGCACTGCAGTTGAACAATGAACTCGCCTAACTTTCAGTTCTATTGAAATATACTGTGTATATGTGCTTAACATAACCTGTCCAGTTGACTGACCAGGTCGCTTGTAGCCAACCGTCTGGCGATGTTACCTGAAAGAACAGCCTACTCTTGCGTACGCCCACACTCACAAAAATGTTTCGCTAGCTTACTTCTTTTCTTGCTAAACGAACGCGGGGAGAGAGAACTGTTCTTCGCGGCATTCAAGAAACTCCTCGTTGATTTTATTTTTCAACAGGACCACCTGGCAACAACACTCTGCTGATTGCGATAAACCCTGGAAAAACGTACCAGGAAATCTTTGGTTTCGGGGGCGCCTTCACTGACTCAGCTGGGTTAAATCTGAGAAATCTCCCGATCCAGCTGCAGGACGCTATTATAGGGTCCTATTACTCCACAGCAGGTAAGATCAGTGGTGCTTTGGCGCATGTCATTTGAATCTTCAGGGCGTGACACTGGCCATTCCGAATGTCTTAGAGCTAATCGCTTCAACTTTAAAGCTCCTGCCTTCATACAATTAACGCTGTCTAACCGCCAAAACCGCGGTAGAGGAGTATGGGTTTAAATGCTTTATGCTGCGGGCTAATTGTTATCGTTAGTGTTATTAACAGCGAAGCTAAGCCAGCCGTAATTTGTCGTGCGTAGCAAGACACTACCAAGAAATAAAAAAAAAATTGTCGCAGTTTCACCTGAAAGGCGAAGCATCAATTGCGATAGCAAATTTGTAGAGAGCTATACGGAGTAATGATATTAGCTTTATCAGCTGTATAAACTTGGACATGCAGCAGCACCGGCAACACGCAGAATTATTGTCGACGCCTTCGGCGTTTTGCCCGCGTTCGCTCAAAATGCGTGCGGCGTTGGTGACTGTTGCCGGAGCCTCTGATATAAATAGGCACTTGGTGCCGCAGCTAAACGTCGCCTCCCTTCCCTCCCCCTCGACCTCTCGCGCGTCGGAAGAAGGCGCGTTTGCTCTACATATATGGTGATTGTAAAGGAGGAAAGAGACGCTTACTTCTGCAGCCCTTAAGCGAGCACGGCGCAGAACGCGCGTTTGTTCTCCGCCGTGCGTTCACTCCCCTTGAAAGCGCGCGTCCCTCGCGCCCTTTCACTCGCACATACAGCGTTCGGCGCACCAACCTTTCCCTTTCCCTCAAGAACCACTTACCACCACGGCGACGATTTCATCTCCATTGACGTCATACGGAACCTCACGGCGACGGCGACGGCGACGCCGACGGCAGAAATCTGCTTTTGAGTGTCCATATAATTGCTATCGCAATAATAAATTTTCTTGCCGAGGGGGGATTCGAACACGTGTAACCCCGGTCCCAAAGCGAGCGTCGTAACCACTAGGCGTAGTGGTTACGACGTGGTAGGCGTAGTGGTATAGAGCCACGCTTTCAGAACGTGCATTTATGCGAACCATATGATCGAGTTCGAGCGTCGTCTTCTTCGTCCATAGCTGGCGCGTTCGTACGCTCGTGCTCTGCGAGGTGAAGAGGTTTTGCGCGCTATGAGAGCGAGAGAGAGACGCATTCACGGGGTCTCCTGGAACGCGGTGTCGCCATTGGAGCGCGGTGTCGGTGTTGCAAGCTGCGCTATGCAACGCGCAGTGACGACCATGAGTCCGAGAGGCACGAAAAGAAATTATCATCATGATGAGTAATAAGATGAAAAGTTCGCGCACACTTCCGAAAAATGCGGGGCTACGATCGCCCAGCTTCGCTGTTTCAAGCGTTGCGCTGCCGAGTGCAATGTTTTTATTAGTATTATCTCTATTACAATCATCCTCATGCTGCGTACAAGCACCGATGTGGAATATATATCGGATGAAGTGACATATTTATTAGGTTGTTGCTTATACATCAAAGGTCGAACAAAGGAAGCCCGGAGAGATCGTTTCGACAAAGGGACTTGTTTCCTTGCGTTGATGAATACAAGTCCTCTTGTTCAAACGCTGCCTCCTGGCTGACGCTACATTATTTGTCCACTGCTGAACGTTTGCTGTGAAAATCTTCGTCCTGTTTGAATTTATCAGAGGTGTCGGTTTCGGAAGCACGGCTATTTAGAGGCGACTAGATATTGTTCAAAAGAGCAATGAATTGGGCTAGTTGGTGGCTGTTCATAGTATCTTCTTGCGCTGTGTATTTAATGACGAAGATTGGAGCAAAGACGACCATCCGTTGTCGTCGACTCTGTTCCCGGCGTCGTCATTAAGTACACACTCAAGAAGACAGTAGTTTTGTTGTTTATCCTGCATTATGTATCTTTGTTTAAGAGGCTTCAGGTAACATTTACGGCAAACAATACATTTTAAATGCGATTCCATGAGTGCTATTGATGCCTGTAGCATTTTAATAGTCTGCTGCTTGTGAATTTAATGCGTTGGTCACACCCTGTACTTAGGACGGAAGCAAATTGTTTGCAATGATTTGGCTATCTTCCAAGCGAATCGCCAATTGATATTATCTCCTTGTTGACGGCAGGAATAGAGTACAGCATTGCCAGGATACCAATGGCCAGCACTGACTTCTCAATGCGCAAGTACACCTACGACGATCATCCAAACGACTTCTTTCTGCTCAACTTCACTCTCGCCGCGGAAGACATCCACCTCAAGGTACTGGCAGTGATTAGCGAAACATTACTTATGCATGACTTCATAAGCTAACCTCAGTCTGCCATTTAGTTTGACAGTTATCATATGTCAGTGCTTGTGATCAGCGCTGGGCTAGCGTGCGACACTGGAATTCTCGTTGTGCATATTCACACTGCTGTTAGTGACTCCTGCTTACTGATACACAAAGTGCCTCTTTAGCATCTTGTCAAATACAGTAGCTTACTGCAGCGCTGCAGATCGGTCACATTAGGGAATTTTTGAGTTAGGGAACCCAACGTTATAGGCGACGCTATCGTCCGGGCAAAAATAGCGCAAAAAATAGTGGAAAAGAACGAAAGCGTATAATGCGGCTTCTACACGAGCGCGTTGTCACTATACATCTATTTTTGTTTACGCTGATAAAGAGAGAGAGGAAGAAATAATAAAGGCTGGAAGATTGACCAGACACACTCCAGTTTGCCGCCCTGCAGTGGTGGAAGGGGGTAAAGGGGCGAAGAGAGAGAAAGAATGGAGAAAACGAGCACTATATATACTTCAGTGGCGGGAATGCACTTCAGCATTTTGGGGCAGCCACTGGCGCCTGCAAATATGTCGAGAGTCTACACCTGTGTTTGGATAACGTGTAAAGTGTACGCTCGCTGATATACGCTCGCAGGACAAGGTGTAAGGGCTAGTTCGCCTTCACAGTTCGCATTAAAATTCTTTACCACGACCTTCGCTAAAGACACGTGTATTGCCAAAGTAATAGTTGACAAAGAGCATCAACCGCGGCCTGGTACCCGATCACTGTGCGCGAATTTATACAGCATGACAATAAACTCAACAAGAAATTTCATTGAAAACAAAGGCATACGGTGAAACGAATAAAGTTGCAAGCAAGCAACAGGGGTCATTAGTGGACACCGCTTACCGTTTAGTCTACAGAGTGCTCCATCATCACGCAGTCGCAGAGCCAGCATGGCTACCTAACCTTCTGCAGCCTCACGGTTGGCGCGTAAAAATAGGATTGAATTAAATTCTGTCGACTGTCACAAGGACTGTCTGACTGGCTGTAATGCCATGAACGAATGCGGTCAATGAATGCAGCGGAAGTGGTGCCACGATTTGTTTTGTACTGCGTGGTAGCTTCTCAACTTTCACACCACCTAAACTATGTCGTGGCGCAAAAATGGATCAGTAATGGCACACATTAGGTAAAAAAAAATCCCTTTGGATGCAGTACATCAGATTTCAGTCGGCGCAGATTGGTGCAATTGGCGCAGCATTGGCACTACTGAATTACTTTTATCTTTTAAACTGCAGTTAAAGCTACGAGTAGCGTTAAAAAGAAACAGAAAATAATGTTGACTAAAAAAGCTGATTTAGAAAACACTCCAGAGCAGGCTCCATTGCTTCCCAACGCCAAATTAGATCTTAGTATTCACCGCCTATATTTACTGCAAGAAAGCACAGCACTGGCACCGATTTTACTCTGACAGTAATTGAGAGCTTGAAAATGTACAGTGTTGGCCTCGCACAATGTTGGATGCGTTGGGATTTGTTGGGAGAAGCAATGGCTGTTTTAGTGAATGTGTGAAAAGATTTACCAGAAGAATCGCTGAAAGCTGCTGATGTTTTACAGATCCCGTACATAAAAAGAGCAATGCATATGTCGAACAAAAGAATATGGTTTTACGGAAGTCCCTGGAGCAGCCCTGCCTGGATGAAGACGAGCCATAAGTTGGAGGGTCCTGGGTTTCTCAAAGGACACCCGGGCGGACCTTTCTACAAAACTTGGGCAGCGTATTTCGTCAGGTACACGCTGTGCGCTGGCATTTACGAGTTGCTTTTTTTCTTGCGTATTGTGTCACTATAGAAATTGCGGTGCACCTTCACACACACGCACGCACGCACGCACGCACGCACGCACACGCACACGGACGGACGGACGGACTACAACAAATTGCCTTATATGAACATACATAATAATAACTACAGAGTATCAATTTATACAGCAACAACAAAGAACAATCCTGCAGGGAAAATTAACAAGAAAGAGATTTTACAACTTGATCTTACAAGATTGATTGTACATGTGAAAGCATACAGAAATCAATCTCCTACAGGACAAAATCTTTGCATGAATTTAATAGAGAGGGCAGTCGATAACAAAACATTTGTCCACCACAGTTTGTGCGTATTTTTGGTATGAACCAATATCCAACTGCTCCGGAATCGTATGTGTAAGTTTTATGCTTTACCTTGAATACCTTAACAACAAAGGCATTTTGCTTAACGCTAAACTTATATATTTTAAGCAGCACATTATTATTTAATTTAGTTATGGGTATTATGCTAAGTGCTTTAAAAATAGGTTTGGAGAGAAATCGAACGCAGCATTTGCAATATTGCGTACAGTATGTTTTTCGATTGTATATAATTTGGATTGTATATAGAAAAGAAACAGCACTAGTTGCTAAAGGTTTACTAAACGATAAGGGTAGCTACAGGGACTTGTTGCTATGGCAACTTCTATTTTGTTGTAGCGCAAGATGAACGACAGGGACAACAGAAAGGCACATTTGACACGCACACAGCGTTAACATTTAACAACAGATTTATTTCCAGTTCTCGTCACTATATACACCCTCAGAATGTCGTACAACACGTGCAAAAGCTCGGTAAGCATGAACAAAAAAAAGTACCGCTTAATAATGGAAAGCTAGAAACATATCAACAGTTTCGTGACGCAGGCCTCGTAAGCCTTCAATTCATTATCCTCAAAAGAGCTCGATTATCTTTGTTCGCGTTAAACGTGTACATGCCTGTCAATCTGTGTGGCTAAAAAATTGCATGCGTGTGGTTCCTGTTTTTTTCTTTTCATGTTTACCCGAGCTTTTACACGTGTTGTATAACGTTTTGAGGGTATATATATAATGACGGAACTGGAAATAAATCTGTTGTTGAAAGTTAGCGCTGTGTGTGTCAAATGTGCTTGTCTGTTGTCCCTGTTGTGCAGCTTGAACTACAACAAAATAGAAGTTACTAAGCGAGGTAGCAGAACCATAATGGGCTGCTAAGAATACGCGAACGGGTTGGATTCTTACGGTACTGTTTGATCGAAAAAAGGAATAACATTGCAAATAACGCCTTCAGAGATGACATAACTATTTAAATATCACCAGATACCGATGATGCTGGGAGAAGACAGATGAAGAATGCATAGACATTACCTAACTACCCTTTATCGTTCATTGTCCGGCCCCTGTGCTGAATGGCTTTGTGCTTGCTTGCGTTACCGAATAAATCACAGTGATGCATATCATTTTTTGAAAAAGGTGGACGTATTGTCCACTATTTCATGCCACTTATATCATCAACGGAGCCAACATAAGGCTGTTTGATAGTGTTGTCTCTGCAGACGACACCAAACTGTGTTCGCTTACACGCGCATGCCTCACATATAGCACGACATTCGTCACTATACTCAAATGGTGCATAGTAATTGCTGCGTTGCTTATACCTTCACGCGTTTTTCCAGGTTTGTGCAGGAGTACGAGAAAAAAGGCATTCCCATCTGGGTCTGACGGTGCAGAACGAGCCGTCCTCTGGCTTCGTACCCTTTTATATCCCTGGCAGACCCTGGCCTTTACACCACAGATTCAGAGGGACTTCATCAAGCGCGATCTAGGGCCAGCGTTGACCGACGCGGGCTACGGCAACCTGAAACTTATGATGCTCGATGACCACCGCCTCGCATTCGGTACTGGGCAAGGCGTGGTGCGTGCACTATATATTACACCACCATAACTTTACGCAAAATCTGCGCACTCCACTTGAAAAGAAAGAAAAGAAAAAAAAACATAAGTATCATGCGATCTTCGCGGCGGGAAACCACGAGCTTACAAGATTTACGTTAACGGGCCGATCTAACGGGAGATCAAGAGAAAAATAAGTTGACCTGCATTAGTAAACTGCGTTTCTACGTTACCATAACAGGAACTCTTACCGCGCCTGGAGGCTCAGTGAGCCAGAAAATACGCAACACGAAATACGGTTGGCGACGCTACTTGTCAAGTTTCCGCTCCATCTCGCCGTGACGTTCATGAATTATCAGCGTCTACTGGGTCGTAGTTATATTTCTTTATCGGTAACATTAACTACACTGTATTATGAAAAAAAAAGCCATAGACTGAAATTACCAAGTTTCGAGAACTCTCCTGCAGGCCACACCTGACTCAGACACAAGAAAACGCTTTGAAATTCATTACATCACACTGACGTACCGGCGATGCAGTTTTGGCGCAACATTGAGAAAGGTGGAAATTTGGATTTCATTATCTGAAATAGTAATCAACCGTTTTACAACGAAATTTAAAAAAATATGTTTGAATACTTTATCAATCTAAACTAACTTCTTTTTCGTCTACGTAACAGCACCGTGCCGTGCTGCCGTCTTCGCTTCTACCGCTGACATTTTGTAGTTATCCGTATTGACCCTTTCGCGGCGATTCCGTGGGCGCTGCCAATGTTTGATCACATGGTGACGCATCCATTGCTTGCCTCAACTGCTTCCATTGTCTCCTTGTTTACAATGGAAGTGTATGACGCCGGCGCGGCTTAGAAAACCTCTGTTTGGGAGATATCGTAGACGGTGGCTGGGTGAACGACACGAAGCTTTGATCACAGCTTCAGAAAACATGAAAAAGCGCTTTCGGAGCTGATTAAGCTATGTCCAAACGGCGCAAGCGGCGTGTATGGTGCTTGTTCTAAAAGCGGGGCTAAGTATGTGCTCCAAGCTATCCAAACAATTCCGCTCACGAATTCAGTAAGTGATTAGTGTGTTTTGATCTGTGTTCTTTATTCGGCAAATAGTTCAAGTAGTTGCTTGTCAGTTTCCGACTCAGCGAAGTTCCTCGGTGCGGCCACTATCTGATTATTTTCTGCCTAATCGCTCGCGGCTGTGCTCATTTCGATAGATTTGTTCTTGGTGCGTACAAGGCTTGAAACGTAGCTGTTTGTACATTGATATACCTTGTAGCAATATGTATTACAGCTAGTAACTCGCTTACCTCTTGTGGACCGTCACGAACCATTCAGATTCGACCATTCGTGCGCCATTCCGTCATTTATTGTGCGTGTACAGTGCGCATATATTCAAGTGTACGCCCATTCACTTATTGATACGTCGGCAATAGACTGGGCGTAAGTGTTCGTGTCATTTTGGACAGATGAGTATAGATAACGTGCGCAAAACTTACTATGACAGGAAGCGGTACAGAGAGAGTATACTCTCTTTGTCATTGTTTAACGAGTGGTTAAACAATACTCACTCTTGCCGACGCCTGGGAATCAAGCCCTTTCTTTGAAGGATACGATACAAGGCTGGCGGATGAGCAAATTTCTGTATCCTCGAGGAAAGTCGTACATCTCGAAGAGCCGGTAACACGTTCGGACAGTTGCAGCAGCAGGTCCGCGAACTTGGCCACACAGATTCATTCTATTCCTTAAGATTCCAGTCACTATTTTTGCAACCAACTACTGCACACGTCTTCAATCCACATGATTCAATCCAGCCATGATTGGAGCACAGTGCGTTAGCGAAAACTCAGTTGCATTTTCGGCAGCTGATCGACAAAGAAGCAAGGTAGATGTGGTAAGGGTTTCGTATATTCGTGCGCGGTCGCTGAGGAGACGCATGGCGCCCGCCGTAAGCGCCATCTCGTTCTTTCTCTAAACAAACTGCCCCACGAAAAGGGTCAATATACGAATACCGAGTCAGAATAATTGCAAGGACGCTCACCGCAGTCTGCAGCTCATTGACGATGGAGGATATTTACTTAAGGCTGCGC
>NC_051155.1:191271942-191284442 GCF_013339745.2 Dermacentor silvarum
ACCGCCATAGACACTCAACTACTCCACCTCTGGGAGGGCAGAAGGGCCTACTCAAGAGATGGAAGAGGCAGAAACTCAACACAGCAACTCAAGAAAAGAATCGCCCTATTGACAGAACAGTCGCAGGAGTATGCTGAACAGCTAGCGAGACACAACTGGCGCGCCTTCTGCGATAAGCTTCAGGGCACGCTCAGTACCAAGAAAACGTGGCACTGCTGCGCGCTCTCCTCGACGAAGGTCCCACCAAGACGCAGCAACGGCAACACATCCGTCGATTAACACACAACTACGACGGCTCGGAGGAAGACCTACTTCGCGAACTATGCAACAAGCTCCGCGGTCCCTCCCAACCAGCGACAAACCCCGCCACTCAAAGAATATGAAGGCAGACCCAACGCTGACTTGGACCGGCCCTTCACACCAGCAGAGCTCCAAGCAGCCATCTCCAAGCTCACGAGAAACACGAGCCCAGGCAAGGACAGAATAGTGAACAAGCACCTACGACAGCTGCCCCAACAGGCCTTGACGGCTCTCCTCCGGTATTACAACGAGTGCTGGGACAAAGGAGAGCTGCCGGCCGCGTGGAAGCACTCGGAAGTGCTCATGATACCAAAGCCCAACAAGCCCACAGCTCTCGAGAACCTGAGACCAATCTCTCTCACTTCGTGCGTTGGTAAGCTGTTTGAGCATATGGTCCACGACCGGCTCACATCGCACCTCGAAGACAATGGGCACTATCCAGACACTATGTTCGGCTTCCGCCAGCTTCTTTCTACGCAAGACGTCTTTCTTCTCCTAAAGGATGACCTCATTGACCACCTCAGCAAGAATAACAAGTCGTGCGTCCTTGCCATCGACATGAAGGGCGCATTTGACAATGTCAGCCACAAAGCAATACTACAAAACCTCGAGGAGACCGCCTGCGGTTCAAAGACCTACGGCTATGTCCGTAACTTCCTCACCGGCCGGACGGCCACGGTGGGGATATCCAACTTACGCAGTAAGGAATTCAAGCTGCCGAACAGGGGAACGCCGCAAGGCTCCGTCGTGTCGCCCCTCCTATTCAACGTGGCACTCCTCAAGCTCCCCCGGCTTCTCGAAAACATCCCAGGCCTGCGTCACGCCTTCTACGCGGACGACATCACGCTCTGGACGCGAGGAACGAGCACCGGAGAGCAAGAACGTTGCCTTCAAGAAGCGGTTGATGTTATCGAGCACTACCTTGATAGCTGCGGCCTCGACTGCGCACCTGAGAAATCGGAGCTACTCGTACTCAAGGCACGCACAAGGGGTAGACCTCCCACCTACGAAGCTCCAGACCCATGCGTCACGCTCAACGGGATCCAAATACCGAAGGTCGCCTCGCTTCGAGTACTCGGCTGCACCTCCACCGAGATGGATCAGGAGTCGCCACGCTCCCACGGCTCCAACGCACATATCCCAACTCACACGCCTCGTAAGAGAGTAGCTAATCGACGCAGTGGTCTCAAGGAGCAAGACACCCTGAGAGTCGTTCAAGCTCTACTGACAAGCAGAATAACGTACGCAACCCCGTACCTGGCTCTCAAGAATTGCGAAGTCGACAAGCTCAATGTCATCATCCGCAAAGCTACGAAGCTCGCCATGGGTCTACCACCTGTGGCATCTACCACCCGACTTCTTAAAATGGGTGCTCATAACACCTGGCAAGAGCTGGTGGAAGCCCAGAAAACCAACCAACTCGAGAGGCTGAAGCTCACGCCGACGGGCAGATCGGTCCTTGCGCGCCTCGGCTACGCAGAACGCTACATCTCCGACGCGGACCGCAAGGTCAAGATACCGCCATGCTTAAGAGAATCCCTGAGCATCGGCAAACTACCGCGCAACATGCATCCCGAGCATCATCGGGGACGCCGGCTCGCTCGAGTCGACGCCATCCGAAGACGCCACAAGCACGATCCAGATGCTCGCTACGTAGATGCGTCCAAATACCCGGGGAAAAACCGCTTACGCCCTGAGTGTGGTTGACTCGAGAGGCCAAGAACTGGCATCCGCCACAGTCAGGGTGCGGAACTCGGAGACAGCGGAAGAAGCGGCGATCGCCCTCGCCACCACTACGAGCACGAACGCGGTCGCAGTCTTCACGGACTCCCAATCCGCAGTGCGCAATTACACGAGAGGCTGAATATCAGTGGAAGCAGTCAAAATTCTGCAGAAAAGAAGCACTCCGCTCCCTTACACCTGCGTCACGTGGGTACCAGGGCACGAGGGGCTCGAGGGAAACGAAGCGGCACACGCCGCGGCCCGCGACCACGTCAACCGGGCCTCTTTCGACGCCTCGCGAGACCCCCGACCGCCTGATGACGCAACGGAAACGGAGACAATACCCCCCACGTATAAAGCCATCCTCCAACACTACCGATTGGGACGCAGGGTGTACCCGCCACCTCATCCAAAACTGACGAAAGAGGAAAGCACCGCATTGCGAAGACTGCAGAGCAATACGTACACACATGGGATCCTTATGCATCGCATCCACCCGACACTACACACATACAACTGCCCGATCTGCGCCGTGCCAGACACTCTGGCGCATTTGCTACTAGAGTGCCCGTGGCGCCCGAAGACGCCGTTACTAAACATACAACGTCTGAAGACGTGAACCTCCTCGCCGAGACGTGGGAGGCCAAGATCTCCACCCCGGCCCTGGACGAACAACGACGTCTTGTCGCCAGAGCCCGGGATGCTATCGCGGCCAGAGGATTCCTGGAATGAGGGACCCTCCCACCTAGAGTGATCCACAGCTCAAACGCTCGGGAACACCGTCTCGAAAATTAAAGTTTATATCATCATCATCATCATCATTCGCACGCTCTCTAAGATGATAGCCATGTACATTAAACCAGACCACACAAACTGGGACGCAATTTTGCCATTCGTGAATTTTGCGTACAATACCGCCGTACAACTGGTTACTCGCCATTCTACCTCGTCTATGGCCGCTCGCCCTCTCCTTTTCTTGACGTCTCTTTCTTCTGCGCCCCGGTCACTCTAGCTGCATCCTCTTGTGAACAATATATATCACGCCTCCTCCACTGTCGCCAGCTCGCCCACTTTAACACTGAAGCAAGGCAACATGACCGCAAGAACCTCTGTGACGCATCCCATCGCGCAGTGTTCTTCCGCCCGGGCGATGAAGTGCTACTGCGGACACCAGTTCGCACTCCTGGCTTATGCGAAGTTTAAGTTTCGGTTCATAGGCCCATACAGAGTCTTGGAGCAGACTTCTCCCCTTAATTATCGCGTCCAACCTATTGTGGTTCCAACTGACCGCCACTGTCGCCCTGCCGAGGTTGTCCACGTCTCTCGCATGAAGCCTTTCATAAGGCGTTCGTCGTCCCTTTAAGTTGCGGCCAGGCTGGCCGCTCGCACGCGGGGGGAAATTGATGATGATGATGATGATGCCTCAACACTTGGCACAACCTACTGAGGGGGATAGGCCACGAACCGGGTGGTATTATGATAGAAATTTAAAATAAATTAATTTATAAATACAGAAGTATAAGAATAAAAATAAATGACTAATTGAAAATGAGAAATAAAGCAATAATAAAAGAATTAAGTAGTCCATACTAAGTTATTCAGCCTTGCCTGAATAGGAATAGTAATATGAATTTAATAATAAATTAAATACAGCAAAGGAAATACGTAGATTTTGAATAATAATAATAATAATAATAATAATAATAATAATAATAGTAATAATAATAATAATAATAATAATAATAATAATTGTGGTTTTGTGACATTACTTTTGAATTTGCTGAAGCTATAATTTATTGAAGGATAAATAAAGTAATCACGTAACAATGGGAAAATATTCATAAGGCAATCTTTTTGTGTCACATAGAAAGTTATAAATGGCTCGGCAAACATTCCCGTGGGCATATCCAAACACCGTGGCTCCAAGTGAGAGTAAAACTGAACTGCTTAACGGCAGTCCTAGATTACGAAGTGTGTGGGCATTTCTTAGTCACTTCTTCGTTGGCTGCACATGTTCATCATCTCATTGGCTTCGTCGTCTTCATCTTGTGGGGACTCATCTTGAGACTGATCTGTGCCTCGAGTGTGATTGGTTCGCCGCATCTTCGGGGCGTATTAAATGTCGTGTTAACGCTACGTCACAATATCTTTATTGTGATTGCTATTATATGGACATTCCAAGTGCATTCGTCGTCGCAGTCGCCGTGATGTTTCGTTTAAAATCCAAGGGCGATATCACCATCGCCGCGTGCCGTATGCTGCATGCGCGAGTGAAAGCAGGCGAGGGGAGCCGATGATCGCGGCTAATATGGCGCGTGCAAGAGAGGGAAGCTGACAGGAAACGCGTGTCTTCCGTCCCACGAAAGGCCGTGGGGGGACGGGAGGGAGGGAGGGGGGGGGGGCGGTACTGTTCTCCGACAGCAACTGCGTGTTTCGCGACCGCGCGCATAGGGAACCGACGATCGCGGCTCAATCTTGCGCGCCCCGGGAGGGAAGCGGGGAGGCAGCGCGGGAGGGAGGGAGGGTTGGCGGCGTTCTGCTCCGGCACAAACAGCGTTGAAGCGGTACACAGCACGAAGGTCACTTCGCTCGCTGCTGCTGCCGCGCTGCCTGACGCCAACGTTTTGACAATGAGTGTCCGCGGTCATCGAGTGTGATGTGTTCACGTTTTCGTGCGCACGCTGACACGATGTTTGCTAATTTAGTTATTAAGCGATCATTTCCAAGTTCATACAGCCGATGAAACTACTATCCTTACTTCGTATTGCTGTCAACTAATTTGCTATCGCAATCGATGCTTCGCCTTTCGGGCGAAACTACGGCTTTTATATCAAGCATAAGTTCGATAAAAGGGTTATGCTAGAATTACGTATGCATTGCGCCACATAAGTATTTATTTGCAATACGGTAGGATTTTAAAAAAATATTGGAATGAAATGTAGGTAGGTTCCCTGAGAAACCATGTAGGTTATACAAAAATGTATCTCGAAGCCCTGGCGGTACGATTGGCTCCAAGCAGAAGTGCAGGGATGGTCTGTATGCGGAGTGTGGTGTTTAGGGCCCATTCACACTTGCGACTAGGCGAGGTCGCGTGACCGATTGCGACTGGCGACCAGAAAGCTACTCAAGACGACCCACGAGTCGCTAAACCGAAATGTCTCGCGATATGCCGTTCACGTCTGCTTGAAATGCCATCGTCGCGTGAAATAAGCGTCAGCGTATACGGACGTCGTGTTCCCTCGCGTCTGATTGGTTCAGCTGTTCTGCGACTGAAAAATCGAGCAGTGAGCGACTGGCCCGAAACGGTCGCATTTCGAGAAAAGCGACCATTTGTGACTACTTGCGACTGGTCGCTTTGCGACGAACTTGGTCGCGCGACCTCGCCTAGTCGCAAGTGTGAATGGGCCCTAAGTCCTCTGCGTTTGTATAGAAATGTCCTTCCTCATTGTGTACAACAGTTCCGTGTACAATAAATATTCATCTTGTTTTACTGCGATGACAATTGTATGGACACTCCAAGCAAGTATTTGCTATCGGCATAGCCGTAAGGTTCCATATGTATTTAGGTATAAGTATGCTTATGCCATGCAATGATGCGGTATATGCAGTTTACATTGCCGCACCCTTCTATCCCTAAAGTTGCTTATAGCAGGTCTTACATTCTTGACAAAATTATTCCTGTGAATTTTGATGACGGCAGCCCACAAACCAATGCTATGAAAGAAAACAGCGTTAGCGCATGCCTTTTTATCTTAAATATTCTCAGACTTAAATCTAATAAGCGCGAATAAATAACAGAGCTCAAACCTGAAAATGATGTAACTTTATTGGCCCGGCTGTGCACTACCTCCGTGATCGGCCCAGGAAATAAGTTTGAAACATACCCGATACAGAGAAGTGGTGGTAAAGTGACTAAGAAAGACGTCGGCATTAATAAACACAAATGAAATTGTCCAATGGCAGGATTCAAAAACAGGAGCCTTAGCACAACAGCTCGTTATTACTTATTCAGCTTACGGTTTACTTCAATTCAATTCGTACGGCCACTACAGCTACGAGTCTTACACTTCGTGTAATATTCTAACATGTTGCTATCGCATTATTTGCTTCGCCCTTATGGCAAACTGCGATATTTATTAGCGCATGTTATTCCCATACTTGTCATGTTTGTTTGTTTTTATGTTGTTGCTCTTCAATTTTGTATAGCCTTATATTTTACATTTGCGCATGTTTTCCCTCGTACAGTGTCTGCTGCAATACCGATGCCATTTATCTCTGTATGTGTTGACATTTTCTTTGTACTCTTGAACCAGTTCCTTTTGTAATGCATCATTGGAAGCCCTGAGGCTACTATAAATAAATAAATAAATAAATAAATAAATAAATAAATAAATAAATAAATAAATAAATAAATAAATAAATAAATAGAAATATAAAATATAATATTTACCCATTCTAATTAATTAATTAATTTTCCCCAGTGTCCGTTACCTGACCTTATTCAATTAATCGAAGGTGTCGAATGTTACCGCAAGTGCGCTGCGAGATAGCCTCGTGGCCAATTCGAGATCATTCGTCCCAAAACAGTGCCTTTCATATGTGGCACCACGCTGTAATCGATACATGAGGATTTTACTATTCCTTTTAACGCTAAGATAGCACTACTTCTCGCTCACCACAACTGTAATGAGAACATACCAATTTCCATCACACGAGATTCTCTAGTCAGAAGAGTTTGATTATTGTTACAATTATTATCTTCTCTTTTTTTTTAAATGATGTACTTCAAGAACGGCAGCACATAGTAACATTCAGCATTGAATTTGAAAGCCAGGTGCCATGGGAAAAGACATGCTGACAACCTTAGCTACGCTTGCAGTTCTTATATCTGGTAAGTGTTTTTAACGTTTAGAACGCCGTTAAAAAAATAGCATCAATACCTTTAAGGTAGCGAAGTGCTCGTTTATGCTTGAAAACACAGTCAAGAAGAAACATATTCGGGGTGCATAATCGACTTAATTACACTCTTCCGTATCTCTCACAGACCTTGCCACCACAGACAAACATTTCGCTAGAAAGGAGAAGGTCCAGGTTCCTCCATATTCATGCTTCCTAGATACTGAGGCACCACGTACAGGTTTGTCGTACAGGGAGGTAGCGTGGCGAAGCTATTACGGAATGCTCAACATTGAGTTCAAGTTGGTAGAGATAATAGAGTTATTCCTGCTACAGACAATTGCTGCATGTAGCACCAATTTTCGGTCTGTACTGCGCTGTGCGCCTAACAAAAATACAGTGCTCATTGTTCTGAAGAAGCCAGTGGTCCCTATTGTAGACTGTAGACCCTGAACTGAAATTCTGTGTTTATGTGAAGTTGCCGTGAAGTGTGAAAACCTTATTTCGTCAATTTCTCCTTTATGTTGCCTACATTGTCATTGGAACATTATTAGGACTATGGCGAGCAGTTAGTTGCCTTTAAAGAACAGCTTTCCTTGCACTGGAACACTTTTTATTGCGATAGCAATTATATGGATACTCCAAGCGCATTTCTGCCGTCGCCGTCGCCGTGATGTTCCGCATAAAGTCCAACGGTGATAACGCTGTCGCCGCGCGCCGGATGCTGTATGTGCGAGTGAAAGCGCGCGAGGGAAGCCGACAATCGCTACTCAATCTGGCACGCGCACGATAGAGAGGCTGATGGGAACCCGCCGTCTTCCGTCGCACGAATGGCCGTGGGAGGACGGGAGGGAGGGAGGGGGGGGGGTGTCGCTGTTCTCTGACAGCAACTGTGTATTTCGCGACCGAGCGCATGGGGAACCGACGATCGCGGCTCAATCTCGCGTGCGCAGGGAGGGAAGCGGGGACGCAGCGCGGGAGGGAGGGGTGGCGGCGTTCTGCTCCTACACCAACTGCGTACTTTGCACGGCCGCGCGTGGTCGCGCGCGCCTTATCTTGAACGCGATCTGCAGGCGGCTCATAACGTTTTGTGTGCGGTGTTCTTGTCGCTCAATTTGCGTAGAAGTGGTACAGAGCACGAAGGTCACTTCGCTCGATGCTGCTGCCGCGCTTCCTGACGCCAACGTTTAGACAGTGAGTGTCCGCGGTCATTGAGAGTGAGGTGTTCATGTTTTCCTCCGCATGCTGACACGATGTTTGTTAATTTAGTTATTAAGTGAATATTTCCAAGTTTATACAGCCGATAAAACTATAGTTGCACGGTTCTTGCGAATTCTCGGTTCAGCGAATAATATGTCCAAGAATAACATTTTTACTGTTCAAAAACGCAGACACTCGTATTAATTTTTCGAATTCAAAATGAAATTTCGAGAGGAGAAGTGTCAAGGGTTTCACGGAACCAATTTGTAAGCCGCTCAATACACAACACCGTTGAAACGACGCGTTGCATGAACGACAGCCACAACTTGGTGGCTTCTTGTCATTCTATAGGGGGCGATATTGCCTAATGGAACTTCCTCCAAAGCTGTCTGGTTTGTGGTTTCTGTTCACACACTTATTTTGAAAGCCACTGCTTCAATGCGAACAGGGCATCGCATTGCTGTGCTGATAAGAATGCAGTGTTCTAATGCATAATACAACATAGGCTGTGCAGCATCGTTTCCAGAGCACCCATGCCCGAGAGCGGAGGTAGACCTCAATTAGCCAAATGCACAGGTTATTGAAAGTTTTGAGCGCAAGCGGTCAATTTGACCCTCCCTAATCAAAGGTTTCATGTGTGTGCTAAATATTCCAAATATTTGCGTCCTTTTCAGGGAAATAATTAGGGCTTTACACAAACCACGTCATATTCGTTACGAATGACACGTGAACATCGAAATTTATCGGAATGCCTGCGGAAGCGCTTCCATGGCACTTGAATAATTAGACCAGTTGAGCATGTCAATCAGAAATGCAAGTAGGCTGCAAATAGGCTGCATGCGGTTCCAATAGTCACGTACATCCTGCGCAAATTGGAGTCGCATAAAACCAACAGGTTCCACTGCACGTTTTGACTCATTTGACTTTTTTTTTATGCACATCGGATAGTCGCAGCTCCCAAGTGCTGGCCAAGGGACTATGGCTTTGGCAGTCCTGTGTGCGTGTGCGGAATGACGTACTGCGACTTCATCGGCGACATCGGGCCCCTGCCGAAAGGAGCAGCCATTGCCTTTGAGAGCAGCAAGGCCGGACTCCGATTCCGGAGAACTGTATTGTTCCGCAAAGAAACGGGTTAGTTTCTAGGCGGCCTCGTGCGGTCATCCAATCCTATACATGCATCTGTTGAGTAATGACATATGTTCTTTGGCCCTGACTGCCCTGACTTTGATATAAGGAACCATCGCTATTTCGTACCGTTCTTTTCAACGCTCTCTTACCTTAGCGTGCGCCTTCAGCAAAACAGTATTGAATGCTCTCTTTGCGTGTTCCGTTTCTGTCCGATGCGTGAGTTTAACATGCAACGATGACACTAGTGCCAACTGTATTGTACATTGCTGAACTGCAGCGCACATGAAAAACCAAGGACACAGGGATAGTTAAAAAAACAAGCTCTGTTTTGCTAACAGCGCTTGTTTATAATTCTACCTGTGTCCTTTGTCTTTCGCGCGCACTGCATTTGAACAATGAACTCGCCTAACTTTCAGTTCTATTGAAATATACTGTGTATATGTGCTTAACATAACCTGTCCAGTTGACTGACCAGGTCGCTTGTAGCCAACCGTCTGGCGATGTTACCTGAAAGAACAGCCTACTCTTGCGTACGCCCACACTCACAAAAATGTTTCGCTAGCTTACTTCTTTTTCTTGCTAAACGAACGCGGGGAGAGAGAACTGTTCTTCGCGGCATTCAAGAAACTCCTCGTTGATTTTATTTTTCAACAGGACCACCTGGCAACAACACTCTGCTGATTGTGATAAACCCTGGAAAAACGTACCAGGAAATCTTTGGTTTCGGGGGCGCCTTCACTGACTCAGCTGGGTTAAATCTGAGAAATCTCCCGATCCAGCTGCAGGACGCTATTATAGGGTCCTATTACTCCACAGCAGGTAAGATCAGTGGTGCTTTGGCGCATGTCATTTGAATCTTCAGGGCGTGACACTGGCCATTCCGAATGTCTTAGAGCTAATCGCTTCAACTTTAAAGCTCCTGCCTTCATACAATTAACGCTGTCTAACCGCCAAAACCGCGGTAGAGGAGTATGGGTTTAAATGCTTTATGCTGCGGGCTAATTGTTATCGTTAGTGTTATTAACAGCGAAGCTAAGCCAGCCGTAATTTGTCGTGCGTAGCAAGACACTACCAAGAAATAAAAAAAAATTGTCGCAGTTTCACCTGAAAGGCGAAGCATCAATTGCGATAGCAAATTTGTAGAGAGCTATACGGAGTAATGATATTAGCTTTATCAGCTGTATAAACTTGGACATGCAGCAGCACCGGCAACACGCAGAATTATTGTCGACGCCTTCGGCGTTTTGCCCGCGTTCGCTCAAAATGCGTGCGGCGTTGGTGACTGTTGCCGGAGCCTCTGATATAAATAGGCACTTGGTGCCGCAGCTAAACGTCGCCTCCCTTCCCTCCCCCTCCCCCTCGGCCTCTCGCGCGTCGGAAGAAGGCGCGTTTGCTCTACATATATGGTGATTGTAAAGGAGGAAAGAGACGCTTACTTCTGCAGCCCTTAAGCGAGCACGGCGCATCTGCAGAAGATAGTGCCAACCTTTCCCTTTCCCTCAAGAACCACTTATCATCATCACGGCGCAGAACGCGCGTTTGTTCTCCGCCGTGCGTTCACTCCCCTTGAAAGCGCGCGTCCCTCGCGCCCTTTCACTCGCACATACAGCGTTAAGTGGTTCTTGAGGGAAAGGGAAAGGTTGGCAGAAGATAGCGCCAACCTTTCCCTTTCCCTCAAGAACCACTTATCGGCGACGATTTCATCTCCATTGACGTCATACGGAACCTCACGGCGACGGCGACGGCGACGCCGACGGCAGAAATCTGCTTTTGAGTGTCCATATAATTGCTATCGCAATAATAAATTTTCTTGCCGAGGGGGGATTCGAACACGTGTAACCCCGGTCCCAAAGCGAGCGTCGTAACCACTAGGCGTAGTGGTTACGACGTGGTAGGCGTAGTGGTATAGAGCCACGCTTTCAGAACGTGCATTTATGCGAACCATATGATTGAGTTCGAGCGTCGTCGTGTTCGTCCATAGCTGGCGCGTTCGTACGCTCGTGCTCTGCGAGGTGAAGAGGTTTTGCGCGCTATGAGAGCGAGAGAGAGACGCATTCACGGAGGGGGTCTCCTGGAACGCGGTGTCGGCATTGGAGCGCGGTGTCGGTGTTGCAAGCTGCGCTATGCAACGCGCAGTGACGGCCATAAGTCCGAGAGGCACGAAAAGAAATTATCATAATGATGAGTAATAAGATGAAAAGTTCGCGCACACTTCCGAAAAATGCTGGGCTTCGATCGCCCAGCTTCGCTGTTTCAAGCGTTGCGCGGCCGAGTGCAAAGTTTTTATTAGTATTATCTTTATTGCAATCATCCTCATGCTGCGTACAAGCACCGATCTGGAATATATATCGGATGAAGTGACATATTTATTAGGTTGTTGCTTATACATCAAAGGTCGAACCAAGGAAGCGTAAGCCCGGATAGATCGTTTCGACAAAGGCACTTGTTTCCTTGCGTTGATGAATACAAGTCCTCTTGTTCAAACGCTGCCTCCTGGCTGACGCTACATTATTTGTCCACTGCTGAACGGTTGCTGTGAAATCTTCGTCCTGTTTGAATTTGTATCAGAGGTGTCGGTTTCGGAAGCACGGCTATTTAGAGGCGACTAGATATTGTTCAAAAGAGCAATGAATTGGGCTAGTTGGTGGCTGTTCATAGTATCTTCTTGCGCTGTGTATTTAATGACGAAGATTGGAGCAAAGACGACCATCCGTTGTCGTCGACTCTGTTCCCGGCGTCGTCATTAAGTACACACTCAAGAAGACAGTAGTTTTGTTGTTTATCCTGCATTATGTATCTTTGTTTAAGAGGCTTGAGGTAACATTTATGGCAAATAATACATTTTTAAATGCGATTCCATGAGTGCTATTGATGCCTGTAGCATTTTAATAGTCTCCTGCTTGTGAATTTAATGCGTTGGTCACACCCTGTACTTAGGACGGAAGCAAATTATTTGCAATGATTTGGCTATCTTCCAAGCGAATCGCCTATTGATATTATCTCCTTGTTGACGGCAGGAATAGAGTACAGCATTGCCAGGATACCAATGGCCAGCACTGACTTCTCAATGCGCAAGTACACCTATGACGATTCTCCAAACGACTTCTTTCTGCTCAACTTCACTCTCGCCGCGGAAGACATCCACCTCAAGGTACTGGCAGTGATTAGCGAAACATTACTTATGCATGACTTCATAAGCTAACCTCAGTCTGCCATTTAGTTTGACAGTTATCATATGTCAGTGCTTGTGATCA
>NC_051155.1:191289442-191332666 GCF_013339745.2 Dermacentor silvarum
ACAAGGCTTGAAACGTAGCTGTTTTGTACATTGTAATACCTTGTAGCAAATATGTATTACAGCTAGTAACTCGCTTACTCTTGTGGACCGTCACGAACCATTCAGATTCGACCATTCGTGCGCCATCGGTGTAGTCCGTCATTTATTGTGCGTGTACAGTGCGCATATATTCAAGTGTACGCCCATTCACTTATTGATACGTCGGCAATAGACTGGGCGTAAGTGTTCGTGTCATTTTGGACAGATGAGTATAGATAACGTGCGCGAAACTTACTATGACAGGAAGCGAGTACAAAGAGAGTATACTCTCTTTGTCATTGTTTAACGAGTGGTTAAACAATACTCACTCTTGCCGACGCCTGGGAATCAAGCCCTTTCTTTGAAGGATAGCGATACAAGGCTGGCGGATGAGCAAATTTCTGTATCCTCGAGGAAAGTCGTACATCTCGAAGAGCCGGTAACACGTTCGGACAGTTGCAGCAGCAGTTCGCGAACTTGGCCACACAGATTCATTCTATTCCTTAAGATTCCAGTCACTATTTTTGCAACCAACTACTGCACACGTCTTCAATCCACATGATTCAATCCACCATGATTGGAGCACAGTGCGTTAGCGAAAACTCAGTTGCATTTTCGGCAGCTGATCGGACAGAAGCAAGGTAGATGTGGTAATGGTTTCGTATATTCGTGCGCGGTCGCTGAGGAGACGCATGGCGCACCGCCGTAAGCGCCATCTCGTTTCTCTAAAACAAACTGCCCCACGAAAAGGGTCAATATACGAATACCGAGTCAGAATATTGCAAGGACGCTCACCGCAGTCTGCAGCTCATTGACGATGGAGGATATTTACTTAAGGCTGCGCACATTGGAAGATGGGCTGTAACGTATTTGTAATTTTTATCCACAAAGACTCCGAAAAACTTGTTAAAAATTGCATCGTTGGTGGATTCAGCTCATCATACCAGTCCCATGTATTCTCATTTGGTCTATGTGAATATGAACATCTTTTTACTCCCCCTAAGAAGGGGGGGGGGGGGGGGGAGGTGCATATATTCAGTAGACGTATTAATTCACTGAAGATGTACAGTTTATAGGAAAAAAAAGGTGATTGTTGGCAATGGGCAGCTGCTCTTTCCATTTTTCTATATAGAGTGTACATATGAGTTCTATAACTACAGATTACTGATTGTATTTCACCGTGTAAACGCTGAGACCATGGGAAAGCGGCAGTTGAGATGGTTAACAAACAAGGCAAGCCAGTGTCTGACTGCTCAGTTGTTTTTTACACAATACTGAAACTTGATTTCCATTTACTACATCTCCTAACACATAGGTTTTAGGCGATCCTGAAGCGGCAAAGTACGTCCAAGGAATCGCTTTTCATTGGTACATGAACCATCTAATCGGACCACGGGTCCTCGACAAGGTTCACAAGAGCCACCCAGACAAGTTTATCCTTTCGACCGAGGCCTGCACTGGATACAGAAGTAAGATGGGGAAAAGGTCAAGTTAGGCAGCTGGGAACGCGCTGAAGAGTACGCCATCGATATACTCCAGGTGAGGCCCTCTTTCTCTAAACGTAGGATGCCTGCTGCACGAGACAGTGAGACAGTTTAAGCATTTATATTGAAATTGCCATGTGGACTGTGTACGCCATTCAGCGAACAAAAACGAAGTATAACTTAATGTGAACAATCCTTCCCAAGAAAGCACATGTAGTCTATATTCTAAATCAGCCGCTGAAATCAGGAACTATAGCAATACTGATACAATTGGTTCATCAAAAAAAAGTCCCAGTTTCGTCCGGAAGGCGAAACATTGATAGTGATAGCAAAGTATTAGACAACTACACGTTCATACATTTATGGACCGTATAAATTGCAGTAAACATTCGCTGACTTATCAAATCAACGAGCACGGTATCACGTGCGCACAGGTAAACATGAAGAGATATCACTCGATGACTGCGAACACTTGCTGTCCCAGCGTTGGCGTGATAAAGAGCGCCGACCTCAGGGAGCGAACGCTTCGTGCTGTCTCCACATGTCTCCAAAACTTGTAGATTACGCGTCCTCTAACGCTAGACGCGCGAGAAGGCAGCGCACATGAAGCGATAAGTCATTTTGGCTCGGCCAAACTTTTCATCCGCCGCAGATTACCTTCAAGATAGGGCGCACATTGTCGTATATGCGCTCAGCAGCGCGGACAGCCATACGCCGCGACTACCGGGCTAGAGGGTGAGACATCCAGTCACCTGTCCCTCTATAGAGCGCGCTTGATCATCTTACTGCGCAACAATATAATTGCTATCGCAATAAAACGTGTTTCGCGGGTATTTCCCTCGTAACTAAGCGGATAAAGAGGCGACTGTTCTATGACTGAAACGGTCGGGCCATAGCAACTCCTGGCATTATGGAAATTTTACATCATAAGTACTGCAAACTTGCTGCGATGTGCTACATGTGTACGTTCTTCATTGATGACGCGCAGGACCTCAACCATTGGGCTAGTGGGTGGACGGACTGGAACCTAGCTTTAAATACTCAAGGTGGCCCCAACTGGGCTAAAAACTTCGTCGACTCGCCCATTATCGTGAATTCCACAGCTCAGGAGTTTTACAAGCAGCCAATGTATTACGCACTGGGCCACTTCAGGTAAGCACTTTTCTATCTGAGGTCATGAAGGCAGATTCTCTTGCTCAAGGTCCACATCTTGCATTACATGTGCTAAATGTACAACGTCTTCTATTGAATGCAATGGCTTAAGCTGAAAGTAATTTCAAGAGACCGTCCTTCTCCCACAGTAAATTCCTTCCGAGGGGCAGTGTGAGGATTGAGTCTCGTATAAAGCAAGGTTCACCTAAGATAGAGTACGCAGCTTTCCTGACGCCAGAGATGGCAGTCGTTGTCATCGTGCTCAACACGTGAGTATGTGTTGTTTTGTTTTACCGAAACTGAATATCGAGTGTTTAACGTCAGGACCAAGACCACATCCGCATAGCACAGACGTACTAAGATTTGCCTCTGTACGCCACGACTATATTGGGATGGCTGTGATTTACTTAGTGATTGTTAAACATACTAGGTTATATAGTATATCTGCGAAGCTTTCTTTAATTGGGATGGCTAAGATTGACTTAAGGATTATTATAAACAGAATTGTTAGTATACATGCGAATGTTTCTTTAATTCGGATGGATGTAGTTGACTTCATGATTCTTATGAAGATAGAGCTGGTAGTGTGACATAATTAGTGACAATTGAGTGTGACATAGCATCATTCACCGTTTGATTCTTTTTCAATTTTTCCTGTTAAGTATTTTTGAGCAATTTTCATTCCTCATAACGCCTTCGATCATATATAAGCGGAATGGTGTAGAGGCATGTGCTTCTGACCCCTCCAAGTGATCCTCCTGCCAAATATATGTTCCCATGACATGATCATGCGTCCAGCGCTACAATACGATACGTACGAGAGGAAACACGCACAGCCGTGGCTTACGTTAGTGAATGCTTTTTATTCGTCGCAGTCAGGCAATGAAGTCCAGACCAAAAGCCACAAAAAGCCGTTCGATAACATCTGGGGCTCAGAAATCAAGTAGAGACGCGCATCATAAGGAGCAGAATGCAGACGCTATTCATGCCAGAATGCGATGAAAAAATAACAGTTCAACCATCAAAGACACAAGATGCAATATTAAACATTGGTTGACGAAACATCTATGACAAATTCGTACTCTAAAAACAATTTAAACAAATGGGAAATACAAAACAGTACACTTAGATATTTTAAATAAAATATATAGCTTGTACAAAGCACGAGGCAAAGTTTAAACATCATGACAGGCGTACGTCGTACTTAACGTTGTAACCAGTATAACTTTGCCTTTACGGGGGGAATTAAATATTTATTGGTTTTTATAGAAATATCATAATATCGGCGTGTCATTTTAGAAAAAGCCTTGACGTGATCAGAGATATTATGCAGAGAAAATCTGAGGTAAAGCAGTAATTCATTGAAAAAAAAGCTCGATATAAAAAGCATTGTATTAAAGGAAAAGATTGTGCCTATGAGCTCTGTAACTGACTTCATGTATGTCTTATTACTCTTTTCTGCGGACGTAAAAGCATATAAAAATTGGTTTTAGACGTGGTTGCCCATATCAGGTGGCAGTAATTGCGTGGTGGATGATGACTTTGAGGTTAGGTTGAAATTCATTAGTGACATTTTGCAAAAAAAAAAAAAAAAAAAAAAGCCGACAACGCGTGAAAGCTTCGAATGCACCTCGCACTCATCAAAGACTGCTTTAAGAGATGTACAGTAACTGACAACTACAACAACCGGATTATTTAGAATCGGCATATGATTTAAATGATATTATGGCCGGGGGGACGAAACAATACTCTTTTAGCCTTCTTTTATTTGTTTACTAGTTATCGTCTTGCTCAGACCAAGCATCAGGTGCACTCGGAACAGCATTACCTCTATTTACGAGCTCTCCTGAGGCGCCATCTGGGCCTCTTTAAGGAAACCCAATTGGCCAAAACCTATTAGAAACTCCGCAGTGTACGGTGTCTGTCATAGGCTAGGAGTTGGTTCGGGATGGTAAATCCCCTAATTTAATATTTTGTTTTGTTTTCAGACACGATGAAAAATTCAAGCTAAACATCAGAGACGTGTCTGGCTCTACCAGTGTGGAGAAGGTCATCGAAGAACGGTCAATAACAACGTTTATGTGGCATTTATAGAGGATTCCTCCTTCCGTTCTTGAACGCTGCCATCCGATGATCCAACACAGTAGCGTTCTCTCTTGGTGCCCGAGATGAAACCAAGGTGATACTATCAAATGTGGTTTTGCCGCCAAACTCAAGCTTGTAGGCAGGCGTTCAAGAAAAAAAAAAAAAAAAAAAAAAAAAACTCGCGTCTCTTCACGCTTCACTCGCACGATTGATATGCGACAGCGTTCAGAGATTCCATAATTCGTTGATTTTCTGTCGACGTCCACATGACTTCTGCCTCATGGTCATCTGCGAGTTGTTATGGCATTATGATCTACTGCTGGGGTATACCTGTTGCTGTATAGTGGTCAGCTTGACCTGGCAGTGCAACCAAAACGCAGCGCCGTTGGACGTTTCTTTCTTTCTTTGCTCACCAAACGCAGAAAGAGTTTCGAAATAGCGGTTTCATCGCTATAATCAGATTTGGTGTGACCACTCGGACTTCCTTGTGAGCGCTAGCTGTCGCCACAATGAAACTCTCGATGATCTTTAACTTCAGGGTTTGCTCTGCCAAAAGTGAGACGTGGCTTTCCAAATAAAGTTCTTTTAAACGCTCTGCCCAAATGCTTCTTATTATCCCGTTGCACATTTTACATGAAAACCTCATTAGAATGCAGAAAAAAATACCACCAAAATGAATAATTCAGTGGGGGCAGTGGGGAGAGGCGTGTTCGCTTTCCTGACGTGAGAAGGAGATGGTATGCTTGACATTTAACAACTGTGCACAAGCATTCCCTCTATTTTGCCCTTTAGTACGCGAAAGTTTTTTTAGCTTTGTATGCTAGGTTAGGCCGCTGCGCACACAAGTATTTCTGGTGCTCTTTGTTCCTGCATCGCTGCCAGCGCCAGCTTGGAGCCTGATGACATCTCTTAGAATGGATTCGTGAGCGCACACTAGGAAATAACCATCCTAGTTGTACACGCGTGAGCACAAGAAAATCAACCCACTGCACGGATAACCACACGGCACTTAGCTCCAAGTATCGGCCAATGTTAAGAAGGATGACCATATCGATGTTTCTTCGGTAGCGACTAAGAGAATTAGGTCCCCTTCGCCAGCTTGGGCTGGGTCTTACGCTTCCCCAACTACTCTCCGTAGGGGTGTCGGCACTGGATTTATGCAACATGGACGTATGTGATACCCTATTTAATTTGCTCGGTGATACAAAAAGACTGCCATGCTAATTTTATTATTATATTTGTATTCTCATGAATAATAAGTAATGATGCTAGTAGCATCTCCTCTGTATTATGTTTCTTAATATTTAGAATAACATAGTTAACAGAATCAAGCTTCTTCGTCATGGTTATTTATTATCGTACTGTTAAAATTGCTTTAATACCACTTGTATTTAATGATTAATTATTTTTATCGGTGTTGTAGCACCGCAAGATTCACAGCCGATCACCCTTTAGAAACAACCACCCAACCTACTAGCGAATACGGAAACTAGATCACGGTGACAGCGACGGCAGAAATGCGCCTGGAGTGTCCATTATCGCAATAAAATAGTTGTTTTGGTTATAGTGCGGTACCGTTTATAGTGCGGATATTCGCGACTCCGGCGACTTACGTTATAAGCGGTCTACACTGTAATCGCCAAACCCCACAGCCAAGCACGAGAAACACAGTCACTACGGCAAATAGAAAACAAAGCGAATAATGTGATTTCCTAGGAGGCTTTTCGGCTGTGACGAAACACTCACGCGAAGGTATACCCATGGAGCATTTAGGTGCCAACATAATTGCTCAATCCGTATCATGTCGATTTATAAAAGTTCTCGAATCAAAATCCTAGGTTGTCTGGTGGAACCCAGCTGCTTAATCGAGGGTATGATGTGAAGCGTCGTATAGGCGCAGTCATCGGTTCATTTGTCAAGGGTTTGTCAAAGGTTTTTTAAAGAAACATGGTTGAACGCGAAGCTTTCGCCTATGTAAACTGAATCAAAGTCCAAAGCAACGACCACGCAACGAGCCCAAGAAATGCTGAGCGACCCGATGCGATGCATATGTGATTTAATTGCTTGTTTAGGATTGTATTTTTTTAACGTTGACGTTGAATGAGCACACATTTCGTTAAGCTGCATAGCCTTTAACTTAGGTCATGTAGCCGTTGATTACACGCCCACACTCACACTTTCACGGACGGCATGCCGTTGCCGATACACGGGATCGGCCTTACGGGCACGATCGCGCTCGCGCTTACGTTCGCGTATGGCAGCCTCTTCTTCTGCCGTGCGCTGCACCCGCGGCCTACCAAAGATGACGGCCGGGAATGCATTGCGTGACGCGCGTAATGCAATGCAGATACATACAGTTCATCTGGGTAGCGTGGCGTTACAATTCCCATTGTTCTTATCGGTACAACTGCGAATGCAAACTGTAGTGTTCTACGATTGTGTGCGCAGATGCGCAGATTCTTCTATTGTGTAAGTTGGCTTTCCTGTAGTGCGTTTTCGGCGCTCACGAACGAATCAGTGACACATAGAAAGCTTCGCTTTAAAACTTCCGATGCAGCTCTTTGTCGTTCAATACGTGCTACATAACAATGTTTTTCCGAGCGTGAAAGGTGCCCGTGAATATACACAAAGTGCCTCGAGCTTCCAGTAGCACGGCAATTTTGCGTGTATTCGCGGGCTTCTTTCATGCTCGGAAAAAAACACTTTTATGTAGCACGTATTGAGCAACAGAAAGCTGTGTCGGGAGTTTCTTATGTTGCTGTACAATTTTCTCATTGACGCTTTTAATACAATTCTAATAATTGAGAAGTTAATTAATTAACGCGAATTATCTAATTTGATGGAATGCGAAAAATAGTCTCAGTACCTCCAAGCGACGGCAAACATTACCTTGGTTCTGTCCAGCTACGTAGCATTTGCATATTTTTAAGCTTTGACCCAAGTTAAGTCGAAACACCCTGTATAGCGAACGTTGATGCAGGCGCGCCTCTGTTATCATCCAAAATGTCGCATTACTTTCGGGACCTCCCTATGTGATGCTGTCAGCATACATATGCTGCACACACAAACTACAGTAGCGCCTCCTGGCCAACGCTGGTACCCCATACACGAGCTATCAAAGTGTCCTTGTTCTCGTAACAGAGATAAATTTCAAGGCGTTATCGTATACAGAGGCTACAGAAACTACATAAATACACATGGGCATCTGTTAAGCGTATCAATGCATCATTGAGACCACAACACAGATGAAATAAGTACAAAATCTAAACTGATTATGCAACTATTAAGTTCAAAGTAGCTTCGCATAATAACGTAATCACGTTTAGCTTACTATATATAGACCAAGCTAAGGATTTTGTTCGTTCGCTGTGCAGTGGTTGCGTGTGTGTATTTTGAATGTCTTTGAACTACGAGGCTCGGTGGAATCTTCTCACAAGAATTTTCTCTAAAACGGAGTAGCTACTCCGGAAAATTGTTTTCCATATGTTCCACAGCATGGTGCATGCGATGTGAGAGAAGTGACGGCGGATGTGCTTTATTTAGCAAAAGGTGCCACGCATGACCGCATGCGCTACTAAACAAAAGAAGTACAGCACAGATGGCCGTTGATAAACTATATCTTCTCTACCTGTGGGTGTGGTGTCAAAGTGGAATTCGAAGCAGAGATCATTCACATACGCGGGGATTCCGCTTTTACATCGCAAAACATATGTGTTGACGGCAAGAATATCCATTGTTTGCTCGGGGCATGTGTCACCCAAGCGCTGGCTATCGATCATGGGCGGCCAAAGAATGTTTTCGGCACCTCAGAAAATTCGCCGATATGCCTTTTATTGAGCTCTGAGCATTCGCACTTACGTCTTTTTTATTTAATTATTACTGTTATACATGTGTGTTTTTGAATGGTTGGCACCTTGCGTCTTATTTGACACCTTTTTTGGCATGTCTGATACCAGCCGTCTGCTGAGATTTTGACTAATGCTAATCGAAAGATTACTAGGCAGGGAAAGCTCGAATGACATAAAGAAGGTACCATTGTTGCGCCTCAAAACACACAAGACAAATAGTGCGTCCCTTTGTTGAAGCCCTTACGGCGTGATAACGTGACGCGGTGTTTTTCTGTGCATCAGCGGTCTGTATTCACAGTGGGGCACGCATCTTTAGAATCAGCACCGAGTACTAAAACCCGGCGAGAGCTCGCTGCGCTTCGCCGCAAAAAGTCGTAAGTATAATTGTTTTCGATGTTTCCTGGGGCTGCCGATGGTTAAAGCCTAAACCTACCGTGATACTGCGCTTATATCACCACGTACAACTAACCAGGAAATTGTACAGAAGCTAGCCATTTCATCCCCATATGATAAGGACATTCAACCCGACCGAGAGAAAGCCGGCTTGGTCCAACACCGGTATCTGGTAAAGTTCTCGACATCGTCCTTACACTACGACGTGAAGCCCACTAGTATAACAACACCAAAACCAGAAAGCGCTTGTTCTGCGTTGCGAGATACCATGTGAGACGCAATCGCGCCCAGAACATTGTACTCCGGTATAAACCTCAAGGCTTGTGTAAAGGTAAGCACGTTGATAAAGCATGCAGGCATGCCTTGGCACCCCCTACTATGTGAAAAGCGTAAGCTAGCAAGGAAAGTGTTTCCATGGCTGCATCTGGTGGCTGTTATCTTCGAATCCAAGAAAAAAAGTTCATAAAATAGCGGGCATGTTCTCTTACAACATTTCCGGTGAACACATGTATTATGTCAATTTCGCTGTACAACTCAAATTTATCCGTAAAAACTGCAGGAAGTGTCTTTGTGCACCTCAAGGTATAGGAGCTACATAAGGCTTTTCTTTAGCTGCGCTAATTTTTAAAAATTTGCCCGTATCAGATAGCATAATGGTAACCCTTGAGCTAAATTACATGATGAGGCGACCATTAATTATACAAAAAATCAAAATACTTCATTAAATAGTTAACCTCATTATAATAAGTAACTTTTTAATTAGTTCATTTGCGGCACGTATTTCCATCTTCGAATTGTAACTAGTGAGCTTGCAAGGCATATCGATTTGGAACGAATCCTGAGTATGGCACCGGTTTCAATATATGCCTGGTCAAGCTTGAGGTAAAGATGCACTGTCGTTCCACTTACTTTTTCAGGAAAACGCTGTTTTTGGCATTGAAGCACAAAAGTAACTAGGGCGCCAATGCATTTCGTCAGACCCTTTGAAAATGTTAGCACCTAGAAACTGGTGTAGTTCTGATAATTCGTTCCAAGTCGATACGCCTTGCGAACTCACTGGTTACAACTCGTAAATTTAAATGTTTGCTGTAAACTTACTTTTTTTAAATTGATTAGTGTAATATGTTAAATATTCAATTAAGCATTTTGATTTCTGGTAGAAGTAATGCCCGCCTCATCGAGTAATTTAGCTCATTTTACTCCTTTGCATTATTTCGGGCTTCCGAACAACAATGAAAACGTTTAGTTTTAAGGCTGCAGTATTGCCCATAACGTGAAGCAGTGACGCTATATATCTGGCGCAATATTATGCGCAGTAAGTCTTTCACAGTTTCGTGTTGCATCTGGTGGAGCAAACATTCGCAGCTACAACGAACAATCTCCTTTGAGAAGAAGAAAACTACTCAGTGAAGTCTCTAGTCCGAGTTATCTTCTTTTGTCGATGTGGCAATCCTTGGTGGCAGAGAAGTGTAGAGGGAGAGAGAGAGATTTATCTGCAGTGCAACAAGAAAGTCACAATTTCACCCAGCATGGCGAAGCATCGATTGCGATAGCAAATTATTAGTACACTACGAAGTAAGGGGAGGAAATTTATCGGCCATGTAAACTTGTAAACCTTCGCTTACTAACTAAACTACCAAGCATGGTGTCACGCGCACCCAAGCAAACATGGGCACGTATCACTCGATGACCGCGGGCATCCGCTGTCAAAACGCTGGCGTGAGTAAGAGCGACAGTAGCAGTGAGCAAATTGACCTTCGTGCTGCCTCTCGCTTCTACGCGACACGCGAAGCTATCACAGCGCATACGAAGCTATCAGCCCTCGCGCGCCTATACTCTGTACCCATCGCAGATTGCTTTCAAGATAGGGCCCGCGTGGCCGCGCTCAGCCACGCCATACGTCGCCTGCCGCCGGAGTAGAGTCACCGCCGAAGAAAGTGAAAGCTGTGAAATCTCAAAACATTTTTGTAAGGTGAAACGCGATCCAGGATATCAGGCCTCATACAAAGACGTAATTTATTCTTGTTTCAGCTCAACCGATGGCCTACACACGCGTCCGCACATTGGATTGTGGTATGCTTCCGCAAATTCATGAGGACGCTGATTCTTGTATTCTTGTATTCTTCTTTCTACCAAAGCAATATTTTTGTGTTCGTGTTCCTGCACGCTTAACATCATGAATACCTTTCATTGCCCAATTCGCAATATTTTACGAGGACAACTTATTAGAAGGTATTTTCAATTTTCCCATCAGTGACCACATTCGCCATAATACAAAGGTACATATGCCACTTTTTATTATTATTATTATTTGGTTTGTACACATATACACACAAGGACACGAAGGAAATAGGGTAGAAGCAAGCTGACAACTGCCACCGAGATGGGTACAAAGCCTGCCTACTATTTTAGGAGGAGAGAATAGAGGAAATGAAAATAGCAGGAAAGAAAAGATGAAATAGAGAAATGACGGAGACGCAGACAAAACAAAACAAAAACACAAATAATTTCTATAAACGGGAGGCCAAGGCAGTATCCTTCAGAAATGTTAGCTGGGCTCGATGAGCCTGGTCACGTCGAGCAGCACACCCCTTTGGAAACAGGCAATCGTCAAGGGTGGCTCATTGCAGTTCAACAAGTCTACATTCCCCAATTAGCAATGCGCGCTGCGTAACAAATGCGGGACGCTCTGAAACGAGATGTTCAGGTTCTCACAGGAGCCACAGAACGTACACGACGGGCTGTCCACACGTCCTTGTCGGTATAGGCGTTCGCGCGCTAACGCAGAGCCAACCCCTAATTTATGTAACAGTGCGCTAGCACGACGGGCCAGCCGCGACCACGAACACGGGGGGGGGGGGCAATGATCCGTCTGCAACACGCCTGTCTGGGTGCTGCTTTAGGAGGTTTCGGCGTATCAGAAGACGAGCGTTTTCAAACATACAGGAAATGTCAGGGCAGTCACATTAATGGTGGGCACCACTTGAAGCGAGGCGACCACTCTCTTCACTTCCAGCGATTACCACGTGCGAGGGTATCCACTGGGCAATGAGGGACACTCCACGCGAACTAATTTAGCCGGCAGATTCTTGGATACTGCATAAAATTGGACTATCGGCAGCTTGTCTCAGTCAGCTGAGGGCAGTGCGGGAGTCTGTAAGAATAACGACCTTCAATGCGTTTAATTCTTCATGTACATACTTCAGAGCAACATCAATCGCTGCCAGTTCTGCAGCTGTTGATGAGGTTGGATGAAATATTCTTAACACCCGTCTGATCTCAGTCGAAGTGCAGAAGAAAGCTGCAGAAGCGCCTTGCACGTCGCTGCGTACAGATGCGTCCATGAATGCTTTAATATAACCGCCAAATTTTTCAAATAGGTGGGACTTGGAAAACTGGTATAGTGCCGAAACAGGCTGGCTAGTCTTTTTGTGTATTTCGGAAACTGATAGATAAATGAGGAAGGAACATTTGTTGTGTTTTTTCGGAGTTGTGAATGAAGTAGTGTCTTCTGAACTGCGAGTAATGTCCACATACAATGCCGCCTTTTTCCGCATGCGAGAAAACGGGCGCTGAATCAGCCGATTAATGAGTGCTTGGCCGTCTGATGCTCGGTGCAAACGCTCGATATGGTGTAGCGCTCTCTGGTCTGCTTGCAAGCTCAGGGGCAACTGGTGCGCTTCTGTGAGTAGTGGAACAGATTGCGCTTCACGAGGTAAGAAAAGCATGACTCGGAGGGCAACACGATGGTCCCGTGACATAACATTTGGCTGCACGTTCAAGACTGACAAGGCATACATCATGCCAAAGAGGACAGATCATTGATATACCTGAAGTGCTGTCGTCTGGTCGCAGCCAGCGCCCCTAGCAGTCAAGGCGGCCACATATTTGAGCAGCGACCGGGATTTGCACCGCACAGAGGTAACGTCAGGGCGCCAAGAAAGGCGATCATCGATAATTACGCCCAGGTAGCGGTGGTGCTGTACCCATTGTACTGGTGTCTCTCCGAGGTACAGCCGGCTCATGCTTCGACGAGCGCGTTGCCTTGGATGATACACGATTGCGGCTGACTTAGCTGGTGAAATGTGCAGAACAACTTCCTCCAAGTACTCTGAGGTCGCATTCAAAGCTCTCTGCAAGATTCCACGAAGACGTGGACCATGGTGCGAAGGCTCATCCACAGTGCAATTTCATCAGCATAGATTGCTATGCATATCGGAAAGTTACGTTCCTGAGGCAATCGACTTGGAGGTCCAACAAGTACGCTGTTGAAGAGAAGCGGCGACAAGACGCTGCCTTGCGGTACACCGCACTTAACAGGGCGAGATTCACTTGTTGCTCCTCCAACACGCACTTTCATGTTGCGCTCAAAGTTATGCACGAAATGAAGCAGTCGACCCGAAATTCCCGCATACACAAGGGCTATAATAATCGCCTTATGGGGAACCGAATCAAAAGGTTGTTGTATGTCGAGGAAGAGCATATATGCAGAGTGCTTGTTTGCTCGAGCAGACTCTATACGAGGTCTGCTATGCTATCGAGGGCTGAACGGTGACGACGAAAGCTGCTCATGACATAAGGAAAGAAATTCACCTCTTGTAGCCTGCCATCTAGACGGATGAGTACCATTCGTTCCATCGGCTTCATAACATAGCGATATTTGAGGTGTTTTGAGGTAAGATTTGAGGTGTTTTGCAGGGCGGCCGGGCTTTAATACTGGTATCACCAAAGATTATTTCCCATCATTGGGGATCAGCGACGGTCGCCACACTTCGTTATATGCGTCCAAGACATTTTGATGAAAGGCCTCATCAATGTATCGTAACGCCTGGTACGTAGCACCATTTTCACCAGGGGCAGTGCGACGTTTGGAGAGGCTGAGCGCGTGATGAAACTCCTCGAGAGTAAAATCTGCTTCATACATCTGACAGGCTGGACCATAGAAGAATGTTGTGTTGTTCTGACTTGTCAGAGGATTAAGGTCATTGTTAGCGTTGTCACTTGACATAGGAGGTTCGAAAAGGTCGGCAAAGGCTTCCGCAAGAATTTTCGGAGTCCGGCCAGTCGTTATGCATAAAGCAGCAGTTGGATTATTGCAGATCTCACGAGTTCGGAGAGCCTTCAGTATGCGCCAAACACTTCCAAAAAACCATTTGCAGTATGCAGTGAACTACACAGTGCTGCCCAGCTCTTTCGGCGAAGTTGTTTTGTGTGCAGCCGTATGGCTACGTCTAGGCGGTTATACACCGTCCAATCTGAGCTTCTTTTAGAGCGCTGCGCTCTCCTGTAAGCGCGGTGTTGACAGGCGCGTAGCCTCAAGAGCTTAAGATCAGAGTTCGGTTTATCTATACCCTGCCGTCGTCTTACGGTAGCTTGTTGAAGATACTCGCTCACCAGTTTAAACAACTTGTCGTGTGATGGGGCCTCTGAAATCAGCTGACGGAACTTGCTCCAGTTTGGCACTGTGTAGGCGGCAGTCTGACGGCGAGGAGTATGTTCTAGAATCAATCAAATTGGTAGGTGATCTGAGCCCGATGGGTCAGATTCACATGACCAGGCCAGGCACACTTTTCTTGTTGACATCGCAAGGTCGATGGTGGACTGTTCCTTTCCTCTGCCGACAAATGTAGGTGAGCCGTCATTGAGTGTTTGTAGATTATGTCTAACAATAAGCTCGTTGATCTCCAGCCCACGCTTGTCTTGTAGACGAGAACACCAGCGACGCCACGCCACCGCCGCGCTATCGTCGCCGCCACAGCTGGTATGACGTCATGCTCCCCCGCACCGTAGCGCTATCGCCACGCACCTTCCAGTACTACCGCAGCCTTTCCAGTACTAGCCCAGATGACGTACACGAGTATAGGCCTAGCGACAACTAAGTTTAAACCTCGACATAGCCAAGTTCAACAGCTACAACCAAGAGACGCAATCAATGGGCCAGCTTCGCTGTGTCTTGAGCTTTGCGAGGCCTAGTGCAAGCTCTGGCCTTTTTTTTTTCTTCTGGCTCAGCGCGCCGCTGGAGAGAAGAGAGGCGGGGGTCGGGAAGGGAGGAAGCTGGCGAGTGGGAGACCGCATGCGCATGCGCCGCGTCACCCTCCTGGGTGTCGCCGCCCTCCAGGTTGCCATGGCTACGGCCCGGCAGTTTCTTGATACGAACCACACATTACGGTTGGCTTAAACAGCTTCGCTGTTAGACTTAGAAAAACTTCAGCATGAAAAGGAACCACCAGCCGAACGCACGAACTTCGTTGTCTCTCTTGCATACATAAAGCAGTAAGTCAGCGCCCATGTCACGGTTATCATCGATACGCGCCGGAATACTTACGCGTGAATCTATTATAAATGACACTTGGCTGATTTGCTATAGGAAGGCGTGACATTTGACTCAAAGACTTTTATAATTGCCTTACCCTCGCATTTACGGCCGCCTTCGCTGAAGGAAGGAAGGAAGGAAAATAAGAGGCGAAAGGCAGAGAAGTTAACCAGGTTAAGTGTCCGGTTGGCTACTCTGCACAAGGGGATGGGGTAAGGGCTGAAAAGATTAGAAAACAAGAGAAGATTAAAAAATGTCACAGTTTCGCCCTAAGGGCGAAGCAATGAATGCGATAGCAACACAGCAATGTCATACGAAGTAAGGTGAGCGGCTTTGGTAGCAATATGAATTGTAGTAAACATGAGCTGATTAAGTAAGGAGGTGTGCTGCGGCGTAAGTAGACCGACATGACGAGAGACTCGATGACCACGAGAAGGCGCGTGTGAAACGGTGGTGTTGATGAGAAGCGCTTCCCGTGGGCAGCGCGTGCGAAGGGACACATCTGTAGCGCTGCACTGCCGATCCGGGCAGCATTGCATGTGTAGCGTGCGTTGGAAAATGTGGCCCGACTATTACTAACTGAATGAACAAGCGTGGTGTGAGCGCGCACAAACAAACATGAATAGCTCACACTGAATGACTGCAGACAACGACCGTCAAAACTCTGGCAGCAAGCGGATACGCCCCAGCGGCGAACGTACGTGCGGTCATCGCTTCAACGGAAACTGAGCGCATAAAGGTCAGAGCCGTGTGGAGATAAGAGACGGTGCGAGCGAGCGACGATCGCGGTTGTTGGCAGCGTAGAAGTGCGCCCCCCCCCCCCCCGCCCCCTCCGGCGCTGGCTTACCGCTTCCTTGCTTGCGCGTGGGAGAGATAAGCATGGAGGAAGGAAAAAAACTCCATGGAGATAAGAGACTGTGCGGACGAGCGACGAGCGCGGTTGTTGGCAGAGAAGTGCCCCCCCCCCCCCCCTGCTCCCTCCGGCGCTGGCTTTCCGCTTCCTTGCTTGCGCGTGGGAGATTGAGTGCGTTCGCTCTCCGTGATAGCGCACGTCCCCGCACGCTTCCGCTGGGGCATACGGCGCGCGGCGAAGATTTTATCTATACGGAACCTCACGGCGACGGCGACGGCGACGGCGACGGCAGAAATCCGGTTGAAGTGTCCATATAATTTCTATCGCAATAAAAGAAGAAGAAGAAAAAACACATCAGTCCGCACAATTCTATAGTTTTTCACGAAGTCCTGTTTCTCTTAAAAAGCGTACTAGCGCTTTTAAAGCAGTTCGTTCCGACGTCGGCTGGGACCAGGGACCAAGAATTCTGGCTTCCGTAAGGGGACGGTTGTCTATCTTGTCGAGCCTGGTTCTGAGGACTTTCCTTTGTGCACTAAAACGAAGACAATCACACAGAAGATGTGCTATCATCTCTTTGCACCCGAAGTTTCACAATCTGGACTTGTGGCCATTCCGATAAGGTAGGAGTACGCATTGGTAAAAGCTACTACAAGTCTTAGGCGACAAATGAGAGTTACCTCCCGTCGTGGTAAGCCATGTGGAAGGCGGAGCTTCAGATTAGGATCCAAGGAACAGAGGCACTGGTTTTTAAAGTCCGTTGAATTCCAGTGGGCTAACGTAAGCTCGCGAGCAAGCGCACGGAGCTTTCGTGCTGCGTCTGTTCTGGACATAGGGATAGCGACGCAATCGGTATTGGTATGTGAAGATCGAGCTTGCTCGTTTTCAAAGAATACACAGTGACTTGGCAGCCATTGAAAGACGATGTCATGTCCTTTGTCAACTGCCTGATGGTAAATTTCGCGTGTGTCCGCGACAAGTCGTTCGTGGGGTCCACGGCGTAGTGCAGAGAGCAAACTCTGGAGGTGGCCTTGGGATCGCAGAGATATAGACCATTTCTGGGGTGGTTCGTGGTCGATAAATTTCATTGCTGCACACAGAGCTGTAAGTTCGACAGCCGTCGTCGATGTCAAGTGCGATGTCCGGAATTTTAATACTGTAGATTTTGCTTGGACAAATACTGCAGCTGCTGAACTGGAGTGCATGACCGACCCATCTGTGTAAACATGTAAGCGGTCACTGTGGACCTCATGTAGTAGCAATAATGCTGCCTTCTTCAATGCTGCTGACGGCATTTGTGCCTTCTTCTTTACGCCTGGAATGGTGAGGCATATTCGAGGTGAATGCAGAGACCACAGTGGCAACGAAGGCCATGCTGCATGGACGTGATTCGATGGTAGCGATGCTCCGTGTATAGTCAGGAGACAGCTAAAACTCGTATGCGGCCTAGGTGTTGGCAGGCAAGCAAGATGGTGAAAGGATGTCCTTGCGACATGTGGAATGTGCACTCTTAGAGCGTCGACTGCACAGTACGTTGATTACAGGGTGGTCACGTGCTATGGCGATTGTGGCCGCTGTGGATGCACACTTAGGGAGGCCGAGGCACGCCCGTAGAACTTGGGCTTGTATACTCTGGAGTGTTCGAACGTTCGTTTCACTGGTGCTTCCCAGCACGGGCAGGCTGTATCTTAGGAAGCCCATAAATAATGCATGGTACAGCTGTAGCATCGATTGCACAGATGCACCCCAAGACTTTCAGCCGACAAATTTGAATACATGTGCCATTGCAGTCAACCTCTTTTTCATATATGAAATATGTGGCGTCCAAGACAAATCACGATCGATGATGACTCCAAGGAAGCGGTGTTTTGTTTCGTTGCTTGCGCCTTCGCTGAAGATTTGCGATGTGGCCATTGCGGCCTTATTCAATGCAAATGGTTATTCAAATATCAGCTAACTTGTGTAATTGTGCATTGCATAACGTTCAATTGTTTTGTAACTGCTTCCTTCTACCGGTTTCCATCACTTGAGCAACTGTTATTAAAACTCTCCCTAACAGTATTCTTGTAAAACAGAACTGTAATGCAAGTCGTTGTGCAATTGCTCGTGCACGGGTGCTAGAAGCTTAATCTAACTGCGCAGGTGCAGCTTTTTTCTCTGGCGACCTATTTTCCCTATAACATTGTAGTACTTACGGCGGGCATAAGTTTAATTATTGATTGACTGATTTATGAATTAACTGATTGTTGGATTGGTTGATTGATTGATCCATTGATTGAAATGTGCCTCATGGAATGCGAGCCACGGTGCAGATGAGAGTTTTCACATTTTTTTCTAGCCCAATTTCAGCGCGAGTAAAATTTAAAGAAATTAGCGTAGCTTGCACTGGAGGCACAATGCTAAAGAGACAGCGGAGCTGGTGGGCACCTAGCTAGTAATGGCTTTTGGGCTAGGCTAAGCACTACCACGTCATACCCAGCATTTTCCGGAATTTATTGTGAAGCGCGGCCTCTTCTTTGGAAGTACGAACTATCTTTGGGCGTCCCATGACTTCTACTGATCGAGCGCCGCCGCGCACACGCTTATATAGCTGTTGACTCAAGGTCAGCGCATGCGCAGATCCAAACGTTCTCACGGCGCATGCTCAGATCTCGGCGCGGCGGCGGAAACTGGTTGCGCGCACTGTCTCCGAGCTGCTGCCGAGCTGCTGCCGGCGCCGCCCGCTTTTCCCCGGCGCGAACGCGGGAAACGCGTTCGTTGTCCGTGCATACGCAGTACACAGGTGGTAGGTTGCGCTAGGTGTTCTAGCAGCTGCGGCGTCGCTGGTTGCCATGGCTGCGGCGCGGCTGGCTTTCTGTGAAACACCACACATTTTAAATGCGAAGCATTTCTTGCCTGCGGCTCTGTCTGTTGTCCCGCATCCCACACCACCACAGCGCATGCGCGTCTCCTCCCCCTCTCTCTCCTCTCCTACGCTTCCTCCTTTCTCTCCTCTAGGAATCCTGTACGGAGCAGCGCCCGCGTCCCACACCCCCACAGCACATGCGCGTCCCCTCCCCCTCTCTCTCCTCTCCTACGCTCCCCCCTTTCTCTCCTCTAGGAATCCGGAGCGGCGCGCTCGACAGGTGGTGCAACAGCTGCATACTCCGCTGGGGGCGCCACGGTAGTTCCGCGGTATGAAAATGACGGAGCGCGCGCGCCTCATTCTCTCTCCTGTGCAGCGCCGCGATGAGCGCTCGGGCCGCTTCCGCGAAACCATCTCCCGCTCAAGCTAGCCATCTCCCCGCTGCTTCGCATCCACACATGGTTCCCTTTAGCGGGAGATGGATTAATTTTTTTACGGCTAGCTTAAACAGCTTCACTGTTAAAACATTATGCACATCATACGGAGTTCTTACTGAACAGCGCCTTTTTTTTTTTTCTTTGCTATCCCAGGACGTCTCCATTCTACCATGGGAGAATACTTACTGATAACCCTAGCTGCACTGGGAGGCCTTATATCAGGTAAGTACTACTCGTATGGCTGGCAGTTGGTCTATAGATGCGTTTTGCAACCACTAGGGTTATAATTAGAACCCCCATCCCTTTTCCACACCTCGATACATCAGAACAAACATATCTTTAGAAGAAAGGTATACATTACCTTCCAGCTTGGTGTTCGAGGTCACTTCAATAAGGGAGATTTTTCAGCTACTGAGTAAACTTTATTATACGGCAGAACCTGGGAACATTTCACTCAGAAACTTGGCCTACAGTCGTACACAAATAAACACCAATCAGGAAAATTGAATTTAGCACAGTAAAATAAAAAACCAATTCCTTGAAGTGGGGGAGACATTATCGCTATAACGTGTCATACGTACACCGTGCTTCTCAAGGGAAAACGAACCACCGTTATTTTTAAAGAACCCGCTTATGAAATTCTTGCATTTCCCGCGTTTGTAGTGCTTAAATTGTCTTGTTCGCGTTTCATACTTCCACGATTGTACGTAGCTTAAACAACCACACAATATTGTACGAACCAAAGGCGCAGCTCCCGAGTGCTGGCCGAGGGACTATGGCTTTGGCAGCCCGGTGTGCGTGTGTAACATGACGCACTGCGACTTCATCGGTGACGTAGGACCTCCGTCTAGAGGCAAAGTGGTTGCCTTCGAGAGCAACAAGGCCGGCCTCCGGTTCGCCCGAACCGTCTTGCCCCTGAATTCAATGAGTGAGTTCAGTTTCTGCATATTTCAAACAATCCCCAACAAACTTGCATCTAATTAAATGTTGCATAGATCTCTTCAAAGATGGTTGGCGTAAAAATTTGTGCGGTGCAGTATCAGTATTTTCTTCCATTTACTAAAGCGTTATGCTGGTACTACCATGCTGCTACCGAAAGCGATAAACCTGCAAAATGAGCTGTTTCTCAATTGATTTTTACGTTTTCTAAGACCATCAAAATTTAGGTGTAAAAGTCTGTCAAATAAGTTAACCCTAACAATATCATGTTTGATGTCATCTCTGAAAGTGTAAAGAGTGATGAGCTTACTGAGATAAATTGTATCGGTCTTACGATCTTATCAGAAACGATAGAATGCTGCATGTATAGTAGTAAACGAAACTTGCGTTCGGTGCTCACGGGAACCCTCTTACAAACGCGCGAAACTGGCTTCACAATTTTCTTGGTTTGTCCCATTCTTTCACAGACTCGCCAGGAGACAAAAATGAAGTCGAGGATTTGACAAAAAATCAACCCGCCAGAGATAATCGTGGTGCCGGAAACAGCACTGTGGTTCTTTCGATAAACCAAGACGAAAAGTACCAGAGCATATTTGGTTTTGGAGGCGCCTTCACCGACGCCGTCGGAATAAATCTGAGAAACCTCCCACTCAAAATGCAAGATGACATTATCAAGTCCTACTATTCAAAAGAAGGTAACGGTATACGACATATTCACGAAGGGCTTCTCGATAACGGACGGCACAAATAATATGTGCGCCTGAGATAAATGCTGCAGCTGGTGATGATAACGCTGATAATATGAGCGTCGCTTTTGAAATGGAATGGTGGCACGTGCCACCAAACTCGCTCATTGTATGAAGCTCAAACCAACATCCATGCACAGCTTTTGACCGTAGGTTGTAGATTTTCTTAGAAACCATGTGTGGCTTTTCGACGCAGTTCGAATGAACAGAAGTTGTATTCTTGCTTTGGTTGGCTGGCGTTAGTGTGGTTTCGGTTAGATGATTTCGGTTCTCTGACCAAACTATCAGGTTTTCTCTTGCTAGTTGAGTCACTTGAGGTAACTGTGAATGGAATTCTTTCTCTCGCGACATATTTACTACTAATTATATTCTCCACTCAAGTGAACAGTTTTGCTTTAAGAGCTTTTATTTGCTCTGATTTGGTGTAATTTTGTTATGTTACCTGTATTGTGTCTTGTGCCTGAAACTCCTTATATAGCACTGTTTACTTTTCGCAATTTGTATAGAGTTTCGGTTATATTGTTTCAGACTGTAAGCCTATACTCCTCACTCCTGCTTCAGACTAAAATATAGGCCTGCACTACTCTTTGAATAAATTAAAAACATAGATAATGCGTTTTACGCTAAATAGTTCTATTATAAATTAAATTTCAAATGTTATATGCAACTGGAGTGAAACTGGCATGCAGTTATTAATTCTAACATTCCCCTTATCACGTACGAGAAGTAGCCAGATCTGAGTTACTGATAACTATAGACATAAATGACCAATAGCGTGTCTTTTGACGTGGTTTTCTGAGCGTATTGCACATTCATATTCTCGCTGTTTGGCGACAGGGCTAGAATACTCCATTGGCAGGATCCCGATGGCCAGTACTGACTTCTCAGTGCGAAAGTACACCTACGACGATGTCCCCGGTGACTTCAAACTGCTCAACTTCACTCTCACCGAGGAAGATCTTCAGCTTAAGGTATCAACCAATTTTTAATTTAAACTGCGTAGAGTTATTTAAGCTCCATCTAGAATCTAATTGCACTTATAATTTATGGTGGCCTGCGTCGATATTGCACTTATCACTTCTTTGAGTTAGTTGAAATTTAGTAAAAACGTGATTTCTTTTGGTGCGCACCGTTTGGTAAAGCGCTTGAATTCTTCCCTGGTTCAACAAGAACATATGAAAAACCACCATCTTATAACAACACTTCACCCTTGGACAAGCAAACTGCTGCAGAAAGGTGGACTGCCATCGTTGCCAGTTAACAAAGATATGTCTGGACCTTTTAAACAGAAAATGGCGCCAAGTGTTTCAATAAATGACACACCAGGTTCTTTAAACTTTTTAGCCTAAAAGCGTCGGTTACTTCATGTACTGTGTTTCATCCAACATGGGCTAAGTCATAAAAAAAAATGGGCCGCCATCCCGCCCAGCGAACGTGAATGTCCAGCGAAGCTGCATCAAACACCACACATGGTCGAGCATTGGATTCACGCTGTTCTTGTGGTGTCTTTAATTTCCGTGGTCTACCCATGGCAGTCTTAGAATGAACTGAACGAGTTGCTGGACGGGTCTCCCTTTAATATATGAAAGCGCGGTGACGTCACTAAGTAAATATATGCTGTATGCCTGATTAAAAAGAAAGATATGCCGTTTGCCTTCAATTATGGCGTTATGTGTTTACGCCACGACATTTTCCGACCACTGAGAGGTATACAGCTTCACTGTAAACCCTATGTGTGCAATACGCAAATGCTACTAACTCAGCAAAGTACACTTTGTATATTTATGTTTCTGAAGTGTAGTAACAAGGTGGCTACAAGGTAGCTGAAAGGCCCTGCATACTACGAATATTCATTGTGTTATAGCACCGCTGTACTGGTATTCATTTCCGGAAGGTTCCTTAGTGTGTATGTTCGCATGGCTATGCTTCACTAACACCTAGTGAAGAAAGAATTCGTAAGCAATTAGATTGTCTTTATTTCAAGAGTTTGCTGGAAATGCGCAGGCCTTTCGTGGCGTTCACTCGCAGCTAAACTTGTGCCTTCTGGTGCATATAGCAAAAGGATCGAGCTACCTAAGCCAGTGCATGGCGATCACTGGAAGTACGCATTGTCTTTAAGAGACCTGCTATTTCTAAGTAACCACTGTTTTCACGGCCGGGCTACACTCAGCGCGCTCGCGTTCATTAGTTGAGGGTTGGGAGAAGAAGAAAGTATACTTTATTTTCAAATCAATCAGATTAGAGTCCGGCGTCTTTTTAGTGGGTCTGGGCAACCGCCGCGGGCACGGTTCCGAGACCTTGTCTCGAAGCGCCTTCCTCGGCTCGCTAGACGGCCCAGAGTTGTGCTGTCAGGTGGAGAGAGAGAAACTTTATTTCTGAACGGCTGTTAGTCCGAGTCGTCACTGTCCAACTCCAGCTGGTACTAAGTCATGGTACTAAGTCCATTTGTCTCGACTCCGCCTTGGGAGGGCGGATGTGCCGTCGCCCGTGGCTTATGTGTGCGAATTTGCACGAAATCAGGCATACACTTGCAGTTGGAAGAAAACAAAATGAATTGTGTCCGAATAGCAATGAACTGTGTCCCAGTAGCCATGAACAGTGTACCCATAGCAATGAATGAATGAATAAACTTTTATTTCCCTTTTTAAGAAAGGGGAACTGTGTCCGAAGCCACCATACTACTATGTCGATGAGCTTCGCTATAAAATGGAAGCTGGTGCTTCCGACTGCATGCGCTCTTAATATTGTTATGGTACATATGTTTTTTTTTTTTTTTCGTGTCGAATATCCCAAACACTACCAAGAACCTTATTTTCCAGTCGCACACACGAAATAAAATAGAACATTCGATTCGTATTCGAAATTACCGTATATTCGCACACCCCAAGTTAAAATAATTTGGGAAGCCGCATAAGTTATCCGCATGAGATGAAACCACTAAGCTTCCGCCAAACTCGACTAATTTAGTTATTTAGTAAAACAACGCCAATCATTATCGCCACATTCTGTGCAGATTCCATATATCAAAAGAGCAATGTCTATGTCGACCCAACCTATATGGCTCTATGGAAGCCCCTGGAGCAGCCCCGCTTGGATGAAGACCAGCAAACGTTTGGAGGGGCGAGGGTTTCTCAAAGAAAGAACGAGAGGTCTCTTCTACAAGACCTGGGCAAGATACTTTGTCAGGTATGCAGTGTCCATAAGGGCTCCGTGGGCACTTTTTATCAGTGAGCTCTCACGTAAAAGTTACTCTACGTACTGTAGCCCAAAATGGGTATCAGTGTACGACGCTACGGCGTCATAGACACACCTGTGCCGCATTTGCCATCTTGTGTATTATGCCCATTGTGTTACGCGTAAGATGTGGACGCTGAAATGTGGCAATAAGAAACAGGTTGCAGTTGTTCACAGATGTGCCATTTATGAGTGTATGCATGACTCTGTGTAAGGACGCATGGTGAATATGCAAGACATCGCGCAGCAATCTACTTGCTATGCGCCATCTTGCACAAACATTGTTTTTTATCATTGCATCTACGGTATTTAAAAATATATTTATTCGACAAAATGGAACAACAAAACGATTTTCACACCGCGATAAAGCATTTCATAAACCTGAGATGATCTTAAGTCCGTTTTAGCCATAATCCTGAAAATGGTCCTTTCTAGCGAACAGCTTTCCTTAGCACTTTCGGCCGTTTTCATAGTGGTCGGTGGTTTGTGAGTGAGTGAAACAACTTTATTGAGACCAGCGGATTGAGGCCTGGGCCTAGGCCGCGCCAGGGGCGGTAGAGAGACCCTGTCTCCCGGCCGCCTCTCGAGCTCGCTGAATGGCCCATAGTTGATCTTGCAGATCTGAGCTGATCAGCGCGGCTTTCCACCGTGCCCCAAGCTGTTCTGGGGAGACTGTATTTTTTGTGGTTCCCAGACGTTCACCGCCGACGCAAAGGCGCCGATGCCAAGGGCGCGTATAATGTCAAGTTAACTTTAGGCCGACAGTGTCCTGCGAGCGTTGTTCGCCTTTGCTGGGGAATCGGGAATTTTCCACATGGGTGTATACCATACGGGGAGGCATTCCTCGGTGGCTGGCCCAGTCCTCATCTCCCAATTCCCCAACTCCATTACCCTTAATAGGCCGATGAGCCATCCCTCTCTAAATAAAGCTTTACCATACCATTTCTCCAGCGGAAACACGGGAAGGTGTGGACTCAAAGAGCGCTCTCGCGCAACCAAGTTGCAGGGTGCGTTCGTCGCCGAACGGCGACTATTATAGCTATTTTAGACTCACGTGCTGCCACGTGAGTAGTATATGGGGCACCTGAAGGTTCAGGTGCTGTGGTGGAGCACTCGGGAAGGACAGCCCTTCTCTTTTCGCGCCACCCGCTCTCCTTGTGGGGGATGCAGGAGGGGTCTCCGAAGAAAGAGAGGAGGATGGCAGTTGGCTTCCACGCCGGCACTCCCGACGTTGGAGATTACGCACATATGACGAATCGAATTAGTATATATGTAGCCTCCTATACTACCGCCAAATATGTGCTGGTTAACGACTCCGTTCTCTATAGAATTACGCAATGAAACAACCAACGCGGCCTAGATATCTTCACTGCAACAAAAATACGCTCTCAAGCGCACTATTAATTTATTAGAGCGAATAGTTTTCTATAGAAGCATTCGTCTATTCGCTCACATTAACAATCATCGCCGATCGTTTCCGCACAATACTTTTTCCTGGGGGGAAGGGGAGAAGAGGGGGGGGGGGGGGGGACTCCGACAGAAGCTGAGCACAGCCTGTCTTAACCCGAGCTTAAATTCAAGGCACCTGTTGGAAACTATAGTTATTTGTGAAGCAGGTCACTGACCAAGGTCAAAATGAAAATAAAATGACGTTTCGGGATCCGTACGGGTCCCTTGTTCACAATGGACTTCGTCATTTTATTTTCATTTTGACCTTGGTCAGTGACCTGCTTCACAAATAACTATGCTTTTACCTGACCAGACGGTATTCCGTCGAACTCTTGACTACTCTGTTGGAAACTAGTGCTGAGGTTAGCTTGACGTACGAAGTCTGTCCCAAATGTTCGCGCAGTACGTTTAAAGATAAATCATTTCAGAGGAAGAGAGAGAAATAAAAGCAATGGAACGACAGGGCGGCCAAACTTTCAGATACATCAATGTGGTCACCTTCAAAATGCTCTTCTTCCATTGCTGAAAACACCCTTCAATGTCCTCTTCTGCTGCTGCTTCAGCAGCGATGTCTCTTCTCTTTAAATTTTACGTCCCCGAAACGCCAACCCGGAGCATCAGTTTGCATTTGGTGTAGAGATAAATTTAACGTCTCAGGAGGCTAAATTCGGTGAGAAGGGAGGTTTTTCAGTGCAGATGTAGACTTGCGTGCCAAATTGCGTGCCAAGAAATCAGCCACTGTCAATGCAGAGTGCGTAGGGGCATTATCGTGGTGCAGAATCCAGCGCCCATATGTCGATAAATTTGCTGACATGCGGCGCACAAGATCTCGGATACTTCAGCACCTCCACGTGTAAATCTGCCGTGATAGTTCGTGCTTTATGTACAAATTCATGGTGCACAATTCCATGGCAGTCAAAAAGCCCTATCTTTTTTTTTTCGCTCCTTGCCTTAAACCAAAGTTTCGTCACTGGTGTCGACTTGCAAGAATCCATCGCTGTCGTCTGAAGTTTCCCAATCAATGCAACATTCTTTTCGTCGCAGCTTTTGCTCAGTAGTCAGCAGTTTCAGCACCATTCTGGCGCAAACATCTTGTATTTCAATATTTTCGGTAAAAGTCCGGCGAACGGAAGACATTCTCAAACTAAAGGCTTCCGCTATCATCCTAACAGTAATCGGACGGTCATTGCGCACAAGAGTATGCACATGATCAATGTTTGAAAGGGCACCGCGCGCTTCAGGACGATTTTATCGCCGTTGGACTTTATACGGAACCTCACGGCGACGGCAACGGCAGAAATGCGCTTGGATTGTCCATATAATTGCTATCGCAATAAAAATGGGGCTGGGCAGGCCATGTAATGCGTAGGATGGATAACCGGTGGACCATTAGAGTTACAGAATGGATACCAAGAGAAGGGAAGTGCAGTCGAGGGCGGCAGAAAACTAGGTGGAGCGATGAAGTCAGAAATTTGCAGGTGCAAGTTGGAGTCAGCTAGCGCAAGGCAGGGGTAATTGGAAATCGCAGGGAGAGGCCTTCGTCTTGCAGTAGACATAAACATAGGCTGGTGATGATGATGATGATGATGATGATGATGATGATGCAACCAAATTCAGTGCGCACGATTGTGCTTAGTGTCAGTCTAAGCAACGTTCAGGTTTATGCGCCACGCATTGATACGCTCAGGATAAAGCAGTAGACAGGCCAAGCACTGCGCGCACATCTCAATGGAACGTTGCAAATACATTTTAAATAGGCGTATCAACAAAATAGATATAGGGAACGAGGGGCGCCCGCTAACATCGCCATAAAACCGCTTGAGAAAATGGTCGGAAGCATGCCAGAAGTGTATAAGAAGCCAATACATAGTGGCACTGGCGAAACAGTTCAAGGCCCAGGCATATATCTACTGCCTACAATACGCGTACATTTGTTTTCAATAGCTAGGTTCTTTTCTTGTTCCTTTTATCCACTGGAGATAACACATTAAGATAAAACGAACGCCACACAAAAGTGAGTTTGACCTCTTCATAGACGAGTTTAGGCATATTGAGTTATATGATATATCAAACTGTTTTAGCACATAACCCTCATCGTTAAAGCCGAGCTAAAAGCACAACTTCAGAAAAAAAATAGACAGCAAATAATTGAGTTTACTCTCGCGCCCATGCCAGAAAAGCAGAATAAACGCAAGTCGTTCTTGAACGCGAGCATCGTAATATCTGCTTTCCTTTGCTGCATGTGCTGTACAGGTTTGTCCAAGAGTACGAGCGACAAGGGGTTCCCATGTGGGGTCTGACGACGCAGAACGAGCCAACGACCGGCTTCATACCATTCTATCCCCGGCAGACTATGGGCTTCACACCCCAGACACAGAGGGACTTCATCAAACTCGATCTGGGGCCGGAGTTGACCAAGGCAGGCTATGGCCCGGACAGGCTGAAACTCATGATTTTCGACGACAACCGAATTGGAATCCGGTACTGGGCAAACGTGGTGCGTTCATTACACTTCTTCGACTGGACTCTAATGGTAGTTTTCAGGGCATGGAGGCCTTGCCCCATTTCTGAAGAACGACTTCTATTTTGAGCAGGACCGCTTGTAATCTAACAAAGTAATAGATCGCGCTAGTCTGTGCTGCTAATAATATTTTAGAACGCAAAGCTGTATATCACTGCACAAGATGGAGACAAGCGTTGTCTGTAACTTACGTTTATTGTAAAGCACGCGCACGGGGCATATACCACCTGTTTATTATTATTATTATTATTATTATTATTATTATTATTATTATTATTATTATTATTATTATTATTATTATTATTATTATTATTATTATTATTATTATTATCCTCATAATCATAATTGTCGTCGTCGTCATCATTGCAGATTTTACAGAAATCGTGTGTGACAAATAGTGCTCTGCCTTTTCACCGGGATTTCTGCAATGGGCGGAAGTTGCCTGCATTGATCGTATCTGTCAACGATATCCGTTGAAAATGCAATGGCGTTCCAGTTATTGTGTCTCGAAATATAATAGGAAGGCTTTGGGGAAACTGTTAAAAACTCTTAAAGGGGTGCTGAACCACCCCATGGGCTTGGTGAAAAAAGACAGTCCGCGGATAGCATACGCTGCGGTGAACATCTGAGCCAAATTTTGCAATCGTGCGTGACGCGTGGAGCTCGCAAGCGGAGCGCGAAATCACCTTTTTCTGAAGCGCTCTCTCGCCAACAGAAGCCTGCTCCTCACTCTTTTCTGGATGCTATATTTCGTAATATAGCAGATTCCCATTCGCAGCTGCTATATTGCCCAATAGCTGACATCAATCAAGACGGGTGTGCGCTTCTTCCTACCGTTACTGTTATATTTATTGACGCATTTTAATAAACTGGCTGAAGTTAGCTAAAATCTGCGTTATAATTTCGATAAAAATTACGTGCTTTTGCAAGAAGCCGACTATCGTCTGCTCACGCTCGGCCGCGTAGGAATTAAACTTTGTCCATCCTGCTTATCAGTGTCGTAGCCGTCGGGTCTTGCTAATTTCGACTAGTTTTGAACACTCAACTCGAGCCACGCTAAACGTAAGGTATAAGACTACACGCACACTTGTCAGCGCGCGCTCACTCCTGGCCTCTCCTGGTTAGACACCTTAGCAGACATCGCTTCGTATTGAGCTATTGATAGCGCTTCAAAACGCGCAAGTTGTATGTGGCTACTGTCCGTCGGTCAAGCTGGTAGCACGGCCAGACTGGAGCATATGGGCGCGAGTGCACGAAGCAAACGCTGCTCATACGGACAACAGCTGCATGTAGCTGATGTCTGCTACGTAGCGTAGATACCGCGGCCGCCGCGGGGTGCTACAATGAGTCCACTGAATGAGCGCACTGCGGCTCGCTGAGGACAACAGCGTTTGGCAGACGCTTGGCGCGCCGTAGGCGCCAAAATTGGAAGTAGTGGCGTTACGGGTAGATCCAAAATCAAATTTGAACTACGCGCCACAATGGTGTTCAGTAAGCAGAGCGTTGTGGACACGCCCCGCTCCGCCGTAGCCTTCACAGTACAAGGCATCGAAGAAGGAATGGGAGCACAGCGAGCGGGATCATACGCGACCTTTGATTGCCAATATTTCCGCTTCTGCTGAGTGTATTGAAGTACTTTTTGCGACAAAGTATTTCTGCAATAGCCCATAATAACTTCAAGTTCATTCCTAGACTTCGATAAAAAGTGGTTCAGGGCCCCTTTAAATGGAATACTACTGTATTTGTATGACATATTAAGGATGGATATCTCGAAAGTGGCGCGCGTTAGGGTTTGTGCTAAGCAGACGTGACTTCACTATTGACCCTTTTCCCGGCGCTTCCGTGAGCGCTGCCATGTTTGATTACGTGGTGACGCGTCCATTGCTTGCCTCAGCTGCCGCCGTTGCCTCCGTGTTTACAATTCAAGCGCGTGACGCCGGTGCGGCGCAGCTTAACTTCCGTTTCGACGCATATCGTAGACGGTGACTGTGTGGACGACACGAAGCTTTGGCCACAGCTTTAGAGGACATGTAAGTGCTTTCATAGCTCATTACGCCTTGTCCAAACGACGCGAGCAGCGTATACATTGCTTGCACTAAAAGCGAGGCTAGAAATGTATTCCAAGCTGTCCAAACTTCCCGCTTATGAATTAAATCAGGATCACTGTTCTCGTTCTTTATTTGGCAAACATTTTGAAGCAGCGGCTTGTCATGTTTCTGACTCAGTAATAGTAAGTTCCTCGGTGAGGCTACTATCTGATTGTTTATTTTCAGCCTAATTGCGCTCGCGGGTGTGCTCTGCTGCGATAGATTTGTTCTTGCGGCGCACAAAACTTGGAATGTAAATGTTCTGTACTTTGTGGTAGCTTGTAGAAAAGACGTATTATCGCTAGTCCGTCGCTTACTCTGTGGGCTGTCACGAAACGTTCAGCTTCCAACATTCGTGTCTTGGTGTAGTCGCCGTCACTCACGCTTCAGCACATTGATTCAAGTGTGCTCACATTCACTTATTATTGATACGTTGGCTATAGGGTCCGTGTAAGTTTGCGTGCGAGTAGGGGTAGATGTGTGTAAATAACGTGCGAAAAACTTACTATGCCAGTAAGTGGCGTTACTTCCTTTTGTAACGAGCGGTAATCACTCTTAAGTGCCGACGTTGTGGAGTTGAAGTCCTTTCTTTGGAGGTTAGCTATACAGCGCTGGCGGATGAATTATCCTTTTTATCCTCAAGGAAAGCCGTGCATCGCGAAGGGCCGACAACACAGGCAGTCCTTATGTAGCAGCGGCGACAATAGGTTGATTCCATTCCTTAATATGCGAATCACTATTTTTGCAGCTAACTACCACACATGTCTTCCCTTTATCGTTACACATTTTGCAGCATGAATTGGGCACAGTGCAAGAGCGAACACCCACTTGCTTTTCCGACAGCTGATCGCATAGTAGCAGGGCAGAAGCAGTAGTGGTTTCGTATTCGTGCGCATTCGCTGAGGCAACGTATGGCGCGCCGCCGAAAGCTCCATCTCGTTCCTCTAGAGCAAACTGCTCCGCGAAAAGGGTCAATACAGTTCATTTTCAACTTCGCAAAATTTCAAATATTGGCATAAATGAGTAATTAAAAGTTAATTAAGAAATGTTTTTAGTTAGCTGGCTCAACATTGCGACATTTCGTTCAAACGATGTCCGCCTATTATGGTCAACTTCCCTGAACAGGCCAAATTGAGATATGTTTCATGCAATATTTCAAAGATATGTTCGAATAAAAGACGGTGTCCGGCAGGGAGACAACATGAATGCAAAGGTAATCCGAAGAGACGAAGAAAAGCACGAAAGACGGCCACATTTTACTGCATATGCTTCGCACATTTGCTTTCTTGCAGTTAAATTTCAACGATTCAAGTTCTTCGTTGGCAGCGTTACTAACAGCCGGTTAAGACACGTGCGATTAATACATGTAATACTGCTTTAGTTAATGCGCAAGTGCGGTGATCAGGATTTTTGTGCAGCACTATCCTCGCCCCTAGCTAACTTGAAACACATGCTCTGGCGGTGCCCCGCGTTACGCGACGGCGTCACGTCGTCCAAATGGGAGGCTGCCCTAAGCAGCCGCGATCTTAAAGCACAGCTATGGGCTGTTCATCGGGCCCGCGATGCAGAGGCTTGGCCTTTCTGTACCGACGTGGGAGCGGCCCGCTACGTGCTGACGCGCGTTCCGAAGGACCTTAATAAAGTTTTACCATAACATACCATACCATGCAACTTCCAAATTTCCGCTCACAGATACCACTGCGACAATGGGCAGTCAAATGCCCTTCGAAGCCACATCATCCATTATAATCATGTTTGCCCAGGCGATCATTCAAACAAAAGAAGATTAGGGTATTAGTTCGATCTGATCATTTGCCCTTATACGCAAAGGGACATCGCTCCAGAGCTATGCCGGAGCCCCACATTAGCGACGCCTAATCCGGTGAGAGCTGTTTAAGCTGTTTACAAAAGAAACGAATGCGTGGGGAAAAGTTAGCGTGAGTGTTTGGGAGGAACTCCAATTCTATGCTTGCCCTCCCAAACCATTTCTTTCAGGTCGCCTAGGTTGTCTCAGTGCACGCAGCACTAATGGGCAAAGGAAGAGAACCAAGAGACGAAAACGAGAGGGACGAGAGAGCGAAGACACACGGAGCAGCGTAGCTCCGTGAGCCTATACAAAGCGCGGCTGCTTTCGTTGCGGCGTAGCGACAGCACGCAAGCTTCTATGCGTTTATCTGCACTGGAATGTTGGACGGCAATCACTACACGCAGTGGAGGAGGGGAAATGGGGTGAATGACTCAATGGACGCAGTGTGAAGCGACGTGGCGATACCGGCAACGTGAATAGCTGTTGCTCAGTCATTAAGGCTTGTAGGTGTTCTCAGGCTCACTATTGACCTGATCGAAGTACAATGAGCACGAACTTCGCTTATCTATAAGTTCATAAACGAATAAAATGCCTGCGCTTGTGTAGTTCAAATCCAGCGCTAACGTGAAATCTGGGGAAGTGCGAAGCAGTGATGCGCCAGCGTTGTCGCTCGATGCGCGCCTGCAGCTCGGCGTCCATGGCACAAAGCAAGTTCCGGAGCGCGCCAACTGGTTATAAAGCCCTGTTCCTTCTCTCTTGCTACACGGCGCGCGCTGATAGGTACTGGAGTATCGCTAGAGTGATGAGAATCGAGCGCTTGTGGGGTGGTGGCGCCCTCTCTTGGGCTGCGCTGGTACCAGACTGGCGTTTGGGAAATGATTCTCACGAGTTTCTGCTAATTACTGTGCTTAATGCTTCATTACCCATATCTTTTAAATTATTCTGAATCATGTTAGTTTATTTTTGACTGGTTTTGATCAATTCTGCACTTGTTTTGAGCCTGCTTTGAGAACTTATTTTTGTGCGTGACCACAATGGCATGAGACCACATTACACAATTTTCAGGAGTTTCTGCTAATTAATGCACTTAATGCTTGATTATTGCTATCTTTTACATTATTCTGAATCATGGTATTTTATTTTGAACCGCTTTTGATCAATTCTGCGCTTGTTTTGAATCTGTTCTTGTGCGTGACCATGACGACATGAGATCACATAACACGCCGACAGCCCGCGCCACTAAAGCTCTTCGCACTTAATAACCCTTTCGTTCTACATAACTACGGCTGTACAATACGGTAAAGTTTCAGACGACACCTGCTGTGCAACTAAAAATAACTTATTTTTCTTTTCTTCACTTTTGGCAAATCCATTATTTTCTCTGACATATGGTCACATCACTTTCTGTAAAGGCACGTAAAGAGGGGATGGGAAGCGTTTGAATGGAACACTGCTCATTTCATATTTATCGCATATTCGGGTGGTCGTTCCAGAGTGCTCTCGCAGCCCTACAACGGTTATGTAAAATAGCAACTAACTGCTACTCTTAGCATAGGCGGCCTTCACTGACGATAAGGAAGCAGGATCATCACTTCTTTGTAGCCACCCGTATGTAGTCACCTGGCCACATCCAGATGTAAAACACATTATTGTTCTAAGGTTTTCTTCTCGTACGCGCCTGTCCCGTTCACTCATATGAAGTGCTACACACTATGTGCACAGAGATTTCAAGGAAATGTAAAGAACAGGTAAACTTATCTGTTACCTTTTTGAGGTAGCAGTATAGAATGTATTGAGGCATGCCGGCCTACATAATTCGGCTGATCTCTTCTTTCTCTAGCTAAGCGACCCTTTCCAGTCCTTAGAAATAACGCAAGATCCTGCGGAAGCTTTATAATTAAGGTACATATCATTCGTTTATCACAACTGCTTTCCCTGCACACATTTATTACGCATCAATAGGCAGGTTTTTGAGCAACCTTGCGTCCAGTTCTACCTGTTGTCAGACCCATGCCTTATTTTCCATCACTGAGTAAGCGTATTTTACTTCAAGGGTGGTCCAAACGCCACCTTGAAATTAGATGTGATCAAGTTTACAGAGTAGTGTCACTGGTCTTTCCCACTCTGACGTTGTCCATGCATTGGTCCACAGGTTCTGGGTGACCATGAAGCAGCCAAATACGTCAGTGGAGTGGCTGTACATTGGTACAAGAATTGGCTAATAGGACCGTGGGTCTTGGACATGGTGCATCATAACTACCCAGGAAAGTTTATCTTGCCTTCTGAGGCCTGCACAGGTTATAGTAGTGGACCTCATCACCAGGTGATGCTGGGCAGCTGGAGTCGCGCTGAGGAGTACGCCACCGACATACTCCAGGTGAGACCCCTCCTGTTTCGAGGAGTGAAATGTATGTTGCCAAGTCAGGCGACGCAGTTAGCATATAACAGACTATGGCAGTGTTGAGATTGTTTAGACATCTTCGCCACAATTCTTCGTCACTCATTTCACAGCAAGTAAGGAGATTTAAGGTGACCTACACACGTATACACCATGCTTCAATGGTTTACTATCCTCTTATCTCTCAGTGTAATTCTCCCACAAAGCCACGCGATTGTTGATCACGGAAGCGGTCAACGTGTCACGATTCCACTTTCATGAACTGACGCTGCGGCTTGGCAGTCTCGTGAATGAGCATTGCCCCTCTGGGAGTCAACGCTTTCACCTCGTCTCGTTGTCCCCGGATCTACAACTGCGTCTACCACCTGGGTTACCACAACGTGTGCAGACCATACTGTATCGTTCGTGACACGATGTCAATTTCCTCATTAAAACGACCGACGGGCTCACGTGCGACACCTGTAGCTGTGGGGAGGCACTCACACACCTTATTTGTGTCTGCCCCTGATATTTAGTGCTGAGAAATAAGTGATGTGCACAGTGTTGGACAGAGTGGGCAGTCGTCTGCTATCACAACAAAGTTCTAGGCCAATGCCCTCAAAAGGAACGAGGCAATGTTTGCACTGTTCAAGTACCTGAGGCCTACAGGCCCACATATGACAGACCTGAAGAACGTCGCCTGTTACCGCTGTAGTATAGCGTACGTGGCTCACTTTGTTTGTACGCCTATCTCTTTTTCTCCCATTACGCTCATTTTTCTCTCTTTATCCGGATACGTACTTCCGCTGTGCAAGATCGCCAAGCAGAACGCCTTCTGGTCACCCTCCCTGCTTTTCAATACATCATGTCGTGTTTAAATTGCTGTAACGATTCAGACGATAATCACAACCTCACAACTTTCTCGATACTCATGATCAGAACATGCCTTTAACCTTAACCCGAGATAAAAATATAGGATCAAACGGGACTTCAAGCTATATCATAGAGACTACCGAAGCATGCAAAAAATAACCGACTTCGCAGTGCGCATTCAGTGAAGGGAGCTTTCTTATTTGCGTCATCTCCATCTGCACGAATCAATTTAGTTAATTTCTTTTTCGCTTGAGTGACGGCATGCGATGACAAGTTTCTTCTTTCCTCGACGTACAGAACCTAAATCATTGGTCTAGCGGCTGGACGGACTGGAACATGGCTTTGGATACTCAAGGCGGCCCCAACTGGGCTAGAAATTTCGCTGACTCGCCCATCATAGTCAACGCTTCTGCTAAGGAGTTCTACAAGCAGCCAATGTACTACGCCTTAGGACACTTCAGGTACATCATATGTCCAAGTTCCTTTTTTTTTTCGCTTCACCACTGCAATAGCTTCAGAGCCTCATTGCATATAGAGTATAAAACTTGAAGAAAGGATTGATCCTTCTTTCAATTTTATTTTTTACAGTAAGTTTCTCCCGCGAGGCAGTATCAGGATTGACTCGCGTCTTAATCGAAGTTCAAAGAACCTCAGCTACGTAGCCTTCCTGACGCCAAAATCGGATGTCGTTGTGATCGTACTCAACGGGTGAGTATAGCCCCATTTTGTTGTACCTTTTTGTTTACACACCTTCAGATTATCCCGGAACTTAATGCCGCAGAATTTTTGTCAGCAGGGCATGCACAGTGTTGGCCAATTACTTTAGTGGAGACGGCCGTAACTGTTATATTTTCTAGTTTGTTTGTTTTCGTTAAGATTTTGGGCTGCGTTCTTGTTGAACGTTAATGATTTACTGAGATTTATAGTGAACGATATCTGATTGGAGGATCTTTTATCGCCGTTTCAACGGCATCACGTGTTACATTCGTGTGACGCATACGTATACTGAAATTTTCCTGGTCAGAGAAATAAACGATGTGCTCTCCGCATTTTGGTTTAGATCTCAGTGTGGCGCTTTCCTGGCTTGTCCTTACCTTTTGTGTTTGAATGTTCCATTGTGTCCTAAAATGGGCCCTCTTCTGCGATTCAAGGCCGGCCTTACAATTTGTACAGTCCGACATGGAACTCACGATCAGCTGACGTGGGAAATCGTGGAACTTATCCATCACTTGAGAGAAAAAGGCCACGACATCTCTTTTCAGTGGATACCAGGTCATTGCGGTATCATAGGAAATGATGACGCAGATAAAGGAGCTCGCACGTCAAGCCAAGAAGGCCGCCGCGTCCCCATTCCTCTCTCAAGGACCTACGCTGCGAGACAGCTTCGCATTTTAGCACGCACACTCTCGTTAGCTGAGTGGAATACTGCACATACAATGCGCACCAGACTGCACAGACTAAATCCTTCGTTGCAACTCGGACCTCCGGCCGGGCTGCACCGACGCGAGGCGTCTCTTCTGTGTCGGTTGTGGTTGGGAGTTGCCTTTACAAAAGCTTATTCAACACTAATTGGAATGTCTGACAGTCCTGCATGTGATGTCTGCGGATGCGAGGACAACATTGACCACTTATTGCGTCACTGTCCTCAATTTGAAGCAGAAAGACAATCTATGATTAACGCATTCAGGAAGCTAGATAGATGATCGTCCTCTGAGTGAACAGATTATACTAGAACACCGTCCCCACCGATCATCGGCTCAGAAGGCAGTGAAGACACTTTTGTGCTTTATGAGAGCGTCTCGTTTGTACGAGCGCCTTTGACTCTGCAGTACGGTCCGTGCACGTTTCCATACTCCCACCCACTCTCTCTCTCCCCCTTCTTTCTCTTCCCCTTCTCCCTACCCCCAGCGTACGGTAGCCAATCGGACTCTTGACTGGTTAAATACCTGCCTTCCTTATATACCTCTCTCTCTCTGTTGCCTTGTGTCCAGTACAATATGTGGACTTATCACGCTCTATCTTGTCACACTTCGCTCTAGATATTCCCAACATGTGTTGGAAATATATACGAGCTACATGTAACAATATGTTGAGACAAGGGGCCTATCGACATCATTTACACGCAGGCACAAAGCGGGGCCACAAAAAAATGATGGACATATAGAGACCACGTCGTCCTCTTTCTTGTCCGCTACACTTGAACAGCTTTTTCTACATCCGCAGGATAACTGACTTTTAAACCTACCTTTCGGCGGCGAATACACCGACTGGGTGCACGCGAACAAGAACTGCATGTGAAAAGTGTGACACAAAGTAATATAGGGTGTCCGGGACACGATACGGCTTGAAGCGGGGTGAGCAGATGGAGACGAAGGCAACAGTAGAGCGATTTCATAAGTGAAAAGGATCACTTGGCGACACACAGTAACAATATTTTGCTTCTTGGTAATACTATCACGTGAAAATGAGCAACCGTCCCCATTATATAAGTCACTAAATGTGTTTCTTTCTTTTTCATTTCAATAAAGAACAAAAATACTTCGCTTAAAGAGCACTTGCTGCCTTTACTGAGAAAATGTTCTTCTTGTGTTTTCACTTTTCAGAGGCGAAGAAAGAATCATACTCGAAATCAAAGACAAGTACGGTTCTGTAAACACCAGGAAAGTCATCGGAGAACGCTCTATAACAACGTTTATCTGGCGATTATAGCTGTCACGCCTGCACTCAAGGGTGGCACTTTTTTTTTTCTTTTTGCCCACCCGAAGTATTTTCTTTCCTCCCGTCATGCCAGTGTATATTTCTCCCATTTGCTGAATAAAAAATTTATTCAATACGACAGCAAATGACAATACGTATTAGTATAAATTCTTCATTTAATACTAGAGCTGGCACGTCTGTCATAGTAAACTGCGACTTATAAAAGGAACGTATATGCTACCAAGGACAGACGGGGCATAAGGTTTCTGACAAGGGATCTTATTATCCTCTGATACGTTATACGTAGAGAATTCATTGACAGCAAATATAAAGCACAAAAAAGAAAGAAAAGTAAATAAAGCGTACTACTGAGGTAATTTCATTCCTCCAACTATTAGAGGAAGGCTTCTGGAGACAATTGTCCAAATACTGTACGCGCTGACATGTACAGCTGTTGAATATTTCAAAAATATCCAACAGCTGTGCATGCTGGAGCTTCTATCTAAAACTTTTTGTTTATATTCTTTACTCCAGGCTCGCAATGAGTGTGCGTTTTTGCATTCAGTAGATTCAAGGCTCGTATTAGAAGAAGCTTTATCTCAGGGCCAGCACCAACTTCCCCATTCAAATGCATGCGAAACACAGAAATGCTTTGACCAAACAACTACCGAACCAGTTTGATAGGAAATTTGTTAAATTTACGGCATTTAGGAGAAATATCTCAATTATGCCAACTATAACAAACAGAATATTGATTTATGACCTCGAATTTTCTACAAATACTGTTGAAGGTTAGAACGACAGCAAGACTGAAGCTCAAAGTTTAGAAATCTGTAACTCGGCACCAACGAGATATACCAGCAGTTCTGTCAGATACATCTGTTAGAGCTTGTAAGGCAAGCAAATGCGATATATAAGTTTACAGCTTACGGTAAACTTTTATAATGCTTACGGAGCTTTTGCAAAAGCCTTGCTACGAAATTAGGGGCATTTTAAGAGTGGTGTATAACACATCAATTTCGTCTGCTAGATGTCATAATAATTTCAATTTACGTAATGGTGATATGACTTTTTATTGCTCAGTGACGGATTTGTAAACTTGACTTTTTTAGTGTATATATACAGGGTGTTTCAGCGAACACTTTCAAAAAATCCTAAAGGTAGGTTTTTTGCGAAAAATAGGAATTATCTTAAGGAGGAAGCTTTCAGGTTCGGCGTACGTCCGAAATTATGAGAAACATACGAATTACATAGGTAATTAACTAAAATTGCCTAACGAACGCCTTTAGCGACGTTTGGCGGTTATTGCCAATGGCGAGTTTGTAGTTACGGAGACGACGATGCCGTATAAGTTTTTAAAGCAAAGAAAAAGTCACTCTGTAAAGCCCTACAGCCCGCGAAAATCAAGTATTTTTTCCCTCGTGAAACCGAAACGCGGCGAACATGGTGCGCCGGAAATCTAGTGCAAACGGAACGTCCGCTGATGACGTGTTGCGGTGACTGCGGCGCCCAATTGGAAATGTCTGTGATGATTCCCCAGGCTAGGGAGAATCAACGCTCAGCTTAGACCACGGCTGGCGTTATCTTTTCTTTCGTTGGTAGGCGCAAGAAAGATTCTAGCCATCGCCCAATACGCAGTTGTCGATTTTAAGATGCTGTTGGGCGCTGGCCTGGCGTTCTGCCAGTGCAGTTGCCTCCGGAAGCAGTCCTTTAATTTCCATTCACATAACGCTAGCTTCGTTGAAAGAATAAAGCCACGCTTTTGTGACAATCCAGAGTTGCTTTAGCGGTGTCGATATCGTGACAGGAGTTATTTTTACATGGTATGGGCTTCAGAGCTAAAATAAACGAGGGATCCGTAGCTGGCAAATTCTTGACATTGTAGCGCGACGTTGTTTCGTACCAGCTACCGTCCCATTTGTTGTAAGTGCTGGCCGAGGATTAGGAAATCTTGACTTCATACTATGTTTAGCAGTTTTGAGTAATGTAACAAGCATTAATGGACAAATATAGTTTATTTCTCTCTTTCACTAGGTTGTAGGCCTATTCGGACTCTCCACGAGAGTAATATCATTTTGGACGACAACACAACATGTTTAAATGATGTGCTCAAATTGTTTTCCGTCCATTGCGATGCACAGATGAAGGCGCTCTTTCATGGAGTTCATAGTAGATAAAAACATCTGTCTAGAAATGTTGTCGGGGGAGATTCTCACACGTTGCTACATATCCTCGATGTTGGCTGGTTCCGTCTTGAAAACCACATTTTTAACATATCCCCAGAGAAAGAAGTCCAAGGGTGACAAATCGGGCAACCTAGCCTGGCCAGGGATGTGCTTCCACCACGCCCAGTCCACTGGTTGGGAAAGGACTCGTCAATGAATTTACGAGCCGGTGAAGAAAAATGCGGCGGGGCTCCGTCGTGCTGGAACCACATTTTTTTCAGCCCAGCCAGTGGTAACTCTGAGGCAAACTCGGAGACGACGCCCTTCAAAACGCACTCTACGTACTTCTTTCCAGTAAGGTTTCCGTCGATGAAGTAAGGACCAACAATACGGCCGTTATAAATGCCACACCATACGTTCACTGACCACCTTACCTGGTGCTTATGCTCACGAAGCCAGTGGGGATTCTGATCGCACCAATAATGTGCGTTCTGCAAATTGACATTCGAATCCCTACAAAATTGGGACTCGTCAGTCCAAGCCACTCTGTTTAGAAATTCAGGATCTTCGTCGCATTGAACAAGGCACCAGTTGCAAAAATCGAGCCGTTTTTGAAAGTCGCTTGGTCTCAGCTCTTGGTGAAGACACGCATGATACGGGTGGCATCTGTGTCTTGAAAGTGACCTCCAAACGGAAGCTGGTGCTGCTCCATATGCACTGGCAATTTCCCTGACGCTTGCTTCCGGCCTGACAGCGACGTATGCCAGTACATCGCTGTCAAAATCATCGGTTGCACTGGCTGGCCGCTTCCTTTTCTGTGAATGGACTGATCCAGTGGTCCTAAACCGATTAAATATCGATACTAATGTGGGACGAGCTGGCACACGACAGCCAGGATGTTGGGCAGCATGCAGCATCGATGCCAGCTCCGCGTCCTTTTGCGCGCTCACATAAGCCAGCACTATGTCCACTTTCTCGGCAACGGAGTACTGGAGTTCCGCTGGCGCGGCCATTTGCACAATATTAACGCTGCGGCGTTGAAACCTTGATCCCGAAATGGACTGGTAATGCAATGGTAGTCAAGTGGTAATGCAATGGCTATGTCACACGCGAACCCCGAAAACACGCACATTAAAGGGAAACGTCAACGCGTTTGTAAAGCTGGCTCTACAAGCCACAAGAACTAACAGCATGCAGCCACTGCCGCGAACGTCCTCCTTGCTCCGCAAACGAACCTTTCCTTTGTCTCATGCGCTTCCTAACACGCAGCGATTATAAAAAAAAAACAGCAGATGAACCTAACGAGGGATTGAACGGAAGGTGACGCCTCACATCTAGCTCGTCAGGTAGCGACGTCAGAAGTGGTCGAGACGAAAAAAAAGAAATAGCAAACCTGCCGACAACGCCTACCAGGGCTCCCAAAGCGGGTGACCGTTTAGCGGGCGATGGCTAGAATCTTTCTTGCGCCTACAAACGAAAGAAAATATTACGCCAGCCGTGGTCTAAGCTGAGCGTTGAGGCTCCCTAGCCTGGGGAATTATCACAGACATTTCGAATTGGGCGCCGTAATCACCGCAACTCGTCATCAGCGGACGTTGCGTTTGCACTAGATTTCCGGCGCACCATGTTCGCCGCGTTTTGGTTTCACAAGGAAAAAAATACTTGATTTTCGCGGGCTGTAGGGCTTTACAGAGTGACTTTTTCTTTGCTTTAAAAACTTATACGGCATCGTCGTCTCCGTAACTACAAACTCGCCATTGGCAATAACCGCCAAACGTCGCTAATTAAAAAGTTCGTTAGGCAATTTTAATTAACTATGTAATTCGCATGTTTCTCATAATTTCTGACGTCTGCCGAACCTGAAAGCTTCCTCCTTAAGATAATTCCTATTTTTCTCAAAAAAGCTACCTTTAGGATTTTTTTAAAGTGTTCGCTGAAACACCCTGTATATATATATATATATATATATATATATATATTATTTTCAGCACTTTCAAACAACTGATGGCCTGAACCAGAAGTCTACTCATTACACTAGTCGATGTAAACTTTAGTTTGAAATGCAACAGACCTCGTCAAATTCGCTGCAGTGGTTACCGAGAACAGCAATTTCTCCGTTCCTATGAATTTAGACGGGAGCTCCCGTGGTAAGCTGCCTCTTCATGAATAAGGGCAGACCACAATGATGGGAAGTTCGCATTACGACTCTGGACATGCAACTCACAATGAAGCGGAAAAGTGGCCATACAGCCAAGTCTCGGTCTACAAGCACTCGGTTGACATAGAACATGGGCGATAAACGTGTACACGTGGACAAGGCAACTTCTCCGCGTGGCTCGTCTTTGCTCGCTGGTGTTATCGCTGAGTGATGGATGAAGTCGTCGTGTCCTCTACTCTTTCGCACCCAAGTATATAGCTTCAGTGCCTCCCGTTACTACCTTGGTCTCGCCTTAAGCCGACGCAAAGGTAAGCAAGAATATCTGAAAAAATCTCTTGCCATGGAGTATAGAGCTACTTAATTAGATCCCAAATACAAAGACATCTCCGCGGGAGTATCTGTCTTTGATCGATCGTTCTCGCTTTTTTAGTTGTTGCTCTAATGCTACCGATGCATTTTATACGATCTTGCACGGAAGTATAGGTTCTGTTCTTCCTTTAGCTCAGGTGGTACAAGTAGATCACGTCTTATGCTCTCCAAGAATCGACCAACTGTCGTATCTTGGTCGTTATTATCACTACATAATGGCAGTGAAATAAAAAAATAATTACGGTACAACAGTCGTAACAACATGCGTTTTAATCTATTGCACTCTACAATGTGGTTTCACTGCGTAATGTTGCCATATACCTTTGTATTTTGTTTTCTATAACCAGCCCACAGTCGCAATGCACCTACACATTTCA
>NC_051155.1:191332766-191400266 GCF_013339745.2 Dermacentor silvarum
GAAATTGTTTTCTTGGCAGCCAGGGTTGCGGTAGCCCTACATGTACTGCCACCTTTCGTGAAATATGTGTAGCAATCTTCGACGACCGAGGTACATGCGTGGCTAAGGATTGCAGCCTCACGACTGCAGCATGGCACCATGATGATGATGATGATTATGATGATTTGCGTCCCCTTCAAAACGGAGCTTGCGCTAATGAAGTAATCTATAGATATATTTATCAGGTTAGTATTTTGTCTATGTCCCCTTTAATGTTTTCTCTCCTCCTTGAAACCTCTCAATCCACCTTGCATATGCTGGCTGCCTGTAAGGGATCTGGTCCTATCAATTTCATTCCTTCTTTTCTTGCCCCGCAATACACTAAACGTATCTTGCTTATCTCGACTGCTGACTGGTTAATGCTTCTATCCGCATTAAATCCCAGTGCTTCTGGAAGGTGGACGTTTCCTGCGGTTCTCGCTCGGTGAATACCTTCGCATTCCATTAGAATGCTCTGAGTTGCCTCCAGATTTTTGATGCAGCCCACACATGCTCCGCTGCTTGCCAATATTTGTTCCGGTATGGTTTTGTCTTTACGCAACCAGCTCGGGCCTCAAATAGCAAGACATTGCTCTTTGCGTTATCGTACAGCTTTTCTTTCTTGCCACTGCTGCAAATCTCCATGGCCCTCTTTGTCTCCATCCTTTGCGTTCAATTTAGATTTACATCCAAGCACGTGATCGATATTCAGTGCCACCTAGTCCCTCCAAGCTTGGTCTCTGAGTGAAACATAACCAGCAACACATCCGTGCATCGACACTTGGCAGCTAGGGTTGTGGCAGCACCCAATGTAGTGATGCCTCTCGTGCAATCTTGTGCGGGTCAGTTGAAGTTTATTTATTGACACCACATAGTTTATTTAAACATACTGTTAACCCTCATTTGAGGGTCATTACAGGGATGGAATACGCGTACATCACAAATACAAAACTGACATGGAAGGAACTTCGAAGTATCATCAAACTTGAACAAAATATCATCGAAAAATATCAAAATCATTGAACAAGTGGCATAGAATGATTGACAGAAATGCAGAACATCAGGAAAACATTGAAGGAACTTCAAGGAACAAAACTATCAAGAAAAGTTTCAAACGCTTTTACATCAGTACATTCAGCAATAAAGTGCTATATTTTCAGCAACTGCCGCACCTTCGCCACCTGTGAGCGTCATTTTCCTGCTACTTTGTGCCATGTTAGCGGTTGTTGATCTTACTAAACAGGTTAATTCACCGCGAAATGAAGTTGAAGGACTGCGGAAATGTGTTTCCCTGATCAGCAGATTATATGCAAAATTGAAGACTGAGCAAGCCTCATTGATGAAGGAAAACAAGAAACTAATCGAGAGTATCAAAAACTCACAAAGTGACTTTCAGACATTAAGCAGTATTCATGGCTCAATAATGCTGACACCAAAGATTTTCAGACGACGCAAGGAGAAGGCTGTTCCACAGTCTTTCAAAAATTGGTAAAGAAATTTGATTATATGGCCGTAACATCAGTGAGTTATTCTGCTCGCGAACTAAGAAGGTGGGATTACGAAAAAGGCAAAGAAAGCATATCTTACGACGGGCATCACTGGTTTCAAAGCATACAATGATAAACCGATCTACATAAACGATGACCTGACCCAAGAAGACAAACGCCTCTTTGCACAAGCGCTTGCACTGAAGATATAATAGAAGTGGTAGTTTCTGTGGGTTGGTGGCTGCCATAAAAAACGAGAAACGCGTCTGACAGCCGCGTCTATCGTATATCTGAATAAAATGGTCCTGCCATCTTCACCTGACTGCGAATAAAGTTCCGCAACCAATATCACCTTCTTATTGTGACCCTTCGTTTAGAAACAGCAAAATGTCTTCTCAGTAACACTGTATACTGATTCACATAAACCTATTATTCACTTTAACATACATAGTTATGTTTAAGCACTGTGATGACCTAATAGCTTTTTTATCTTTAATGAATCATTCATTTTCATTGATATGCATGTCCGAAACGTGGCTATCATCTTCTGATGACAGTTTTTGACATGGCTATCAAGTGGAATATCAGCATCGATCAAGCTCTCACCACCGGGGGCTGCGGTATTCATTTGAAGCATGCTGTCAGCCAGGCATCGGGCTGACATCGAATTAACAACTGATAAATGCAAGACAGTTTGGCTTGAACTGGATAATTCCTTTCTATATTGCGGAAACAGTCACTGGCTCAATATATCGTGCTTATTGATCACTCTATGCAGGCTTCTGGGCTGAACTTGAATGCATCATTAGTTCTCTAACAAAAGCAAAGATATAGTTATTTTACGCGACGTAAATATTGACATCACCGATTCGACTGACAACTCTTGTGTGGCATACACCAACAGCTTCATTGGTCAAAGATTAGAATGTTTAACAAACTCGCGAACCCGATGCGTACCACATAGTTCTAGCGCGCTCATTGATCACTTACTATGCAATATTCTTTAGCACCATAATGCAGGAGTTAAAGAGTTCAATATTACCAACCACTAGCCTGTTTTTTTTTAATTAGTGTGTGTGTGTGCAGGAAAGGTTGGAATCATGAGTGATGTCCTCTACTTCCTCGATATCTGGTAAAACAGTACATAGTAATTATAGGCCGGCTCCAACAAACAAACGAGCGAACAAGACAAGCAGTCTTGATGACAAGACGACACTCTTGATGTCTCGCATTTTCAGTGCGAGGCACCTCTAGGTCATCTCTAGATGTTGTTCTAGGATATCTTTAGGAGAGATAAATACCTGTAATTAACAAAGTACTAAAAAGGAAGATGCAAGCAACGAGTGTAATTCCAAGTAACTTTAATTACCTCGCTTAAACTCATATTTGTTTTCTATATTGGTGAAGTAAAGCTGCTCAATTGCGCTCCAAATGAGGCAAGTGCATAAGCTTTTTTTTTTTTTTTTTTTTTTTTTTTTTTTTTTTTTTTTTTTTGCTGCGATCACAGTTAGCGCAGACTAAACCTTGTTGACTTCTCGAGGTCACGTCATACCCTAGTGGCCTTCGCAATCTCTGCCATCACGTGACTACGCGCAACGTAGCTTTCCTGTCTTTCAGCTGACCAAACGGTCAATATTGCTGCTTCTTTTACACAGTCAGTATGGAAGCCCTTCTCGTCTAATCTCCGCGCACGCGCGACATCTTTGTTTTTTTTTTCTGTGTTTCTGCTGAGCAGACGAGGAACGTTGTCCTGTGCCTCACGAGGCCGGGTCATCCAATAGTGCACCAGGAGCCACCGTCGTCGTCCAGTCTGTGCACTCGCTTCACTCGAGTATAGCGGCTGTCGGAAACAAGCCATACACTTCGCACATCAACTTCAGCTTGTGTACTCTCAAAGGTTCCGCGATCTAAAGCAAAATGGGGAGGGTGTTATTCATCGCCGTAGCTGCAGTCGCAGCTCTAATACCAGGTAAGCGTAAATTATTTTCTCATGGAAACCGGCTTGTGCCACGGGAGGAGGCGCTGTTGAAGCTCTCTGAACATTCCGATGTATAAAACTCATAGCTGACCACCTGCGAACTTCAAAATTCTTAAATATTCCACCTAGATACACGATAGCGAAGAGAGAGGGTCTGGGGCTGTAAGGGGGAAGTGGCACTCATTAGCAGAGATTGGCAAGCAACGCATTGCTTTAGATAGCACCGACTTTTTCAGTGACATTTCTGTTGACAATTTCGCCTGCTTCGGTAGCTAGTCTGTATAAGGCTGGTCAAAGCAAGTACATCTCTAATATCCTTTCACAGACTTCCAAGGATGTTGCGGGAGGGCGACGATAGAAACGTTTTCGCGAACAGAATATACCTTTTTTGTTAAATATTGACGGCAACATCCGTAAACATTGTAAGAACGATCCCAAATTCGTTAACTTCAAGAAAAATTCTAAACACCAGAAATGCTCTCATTTAGAAAGTGTTTCTCTTTCAACCTCATTTTACGAACGCCCTTGCTGCTTGCATACGAGCACTAAGCCCGTTCTCGCACACAAAGCAATCATTCGAGATTAAGCATTGCGGAACAGTTTTATTCGATGCTTCATTATTCTTATTCGCAAACCAACTGTTTCTGTGTACGCACAGGAATATTTTGAGCACAAGAGCGCAGTTATGACCAAAAAAAAAAAACACTGTCTACGAATTTAAAGACGTATTTCCACCGTAGCCGCTGTGCCCGAGTGCCATAGAAGGGACTATGGTCACGGAAGCGTCGTGTGCGTTTGCAACGCGACGTACTGCGACTTCGCCGGTGACATCGGGCTCCCGCCGAGCGGGTCAGCATTCGCGTTCGAGAGCAGCAAGGACGGCCTACGCTTCGCGAAGACCACCATACCTCTCAGCAGGGTGCCAGCTCAAGGTCAGTTCTCATTCTCACCTGTTCCCCTCAATATTCAGTTCCCATGGTTCCTGCCCATTCAATCGATGTGCGCTACACAATACGACAGTCTTCTCATCAACAATACAGCAACGATGCTCTTCCAGTGAGGGTAGGGCTCTTGAACAAACTTTCTTATTGCAATTAATCACGATGAGTTACATAACTGGTTAACGAATTAAAGCTAGAAGGGTCAGTTAACTCAAGCATCACCAACAGATATATTGCATGAGCCTTTCTCAAATGGCTGTGGTCAAGTAACCAAATATCACGATCCGTTTTGTTTACGTATAATATGACAGGGATAAAACTGGCGCAGTTACGTTTGTTCACGACCAGAGTTCCGAAAACGTTGCGGCGAAATGTTCTCTCGTACTACCGAAGCATCAAGGACATGTTGGCACACGCTGGACTACCGTTTCCTTTACCCTTTCTTCTTTTTATAGACACAAGGGCCAACGACACGCTCCTGCTCGTGTTGGACTCTTCAAAAACGCACCAAATTGTGTACGGTTTCGGAGGTGCCTTCACCGACGCCGCGGGAATAAACGTGAAATCTCTCCCGGAGAAGTTGCAAGACGACCTTATCAAGTCTTACTACGCAAAAGAAGGTAACTCAAATAAAGGGGATATGTGCTGAATGCTGCGGGGGAACTTGAGTCTGACGCTGAGGTACCGACCTTAAAAAAGACACAGTGTTCTCTCAGTACATGCAAGGACACTAAGAAGAAAGCCATCGATATAAACGGATACAAAATTAGGAACAAGCAGTGCAAAAGCTGGGCCTAACATACGGGCTGGCCGTAAGACGTATACTTCCATGCACACTTATTTTCGCTTAGCTATAGACGGAAGAGGACTATAGACGCAATCATTCGGAAGTCCTTGCAGTAGCATAGGCGTAGCCTTCTGACGCCATTTCTGTCAGTTTTTTTTTTATTTCCCTCATTTTATTGTTTCCACGCAAAACTATTTCAAGACACTGCGCTGTATTTTCGCCTATCTTGGACAAATTTTGTTCATGCATGAGACAATATGTATAAAATTCACTGGGTACTAAGTTGTGTTAACCGAATACTTTCTACGAAAATCTGCAAGGCGGAGGAATTTTCGTGCAAGGATACGTTACCGTCCATTTGAACGCAGTTTAATGCTACTAAAGGTTTCAATTCGCTTTCCTAAAGAAGTTTACTTTGAAGTTTAAAAAAAATTCGTCGTGTTCTCGCGGTATGCCTAGAGAAACAAGCACTGTTTTGGAGTAATCGCTTCGGCATCTGGTCTAACCAGCTCCCAGCGCTTAGACTTCTGTACTAATTCGATCTCGGGTTGCCATCTGCTAGCCTAATCAACCTAAAGTTTTCTTGAAATCTCCGGCATAAAAAGAACCGATTAGCGTCGTTCTAAAGATAAAAATATACGTTGCTGACTTTCATGAGAAGCTGGACGTATGAAAACACATGGTTTAATTGACGAAGAGAGTTGGGCTAGTTGGTGTTCATGCAGTTGCTGTGACTTGACCTGCATGCGGTAAGGTTCCAGTTGAGATAACTGCACAAATTACATAAACAGCATTGAATAGGTCATCAGAAACAAACAGAAATCACACCTACGGGGAGTAGAGATAGCTCGCCTAATTATACTCTCGGTAGCGCTTGCAGTCGACCAAGTAGTAGTCCTGAACCGTCATACATAAGAAAGGAATTAATGTACCGTTTGAAAGAGCCTTATAGTCTTCATACCTGAAGTACAAGTTGCGCCATTCCTGTTGTAGATTACTGTCACTGAATGTTGTGAACAACTACACTTGTCACCACAGAAGTCCTCAGAGAACTCGAAATTCCTGGTTACCTCAGCAGGCACCCAGGGACGGAGGTGTGCGCTACGCGAGCACCAGGCCGAACTAAGAAGGGGCTTTCTCAATTCCAGGATCTGCGCGTAGAGTGGCAAATATTCGGTATATAAAATGCTAACTCTTATCCGGGTACTCCGCGTACACTCGCGGCGTCGCCTTCATGTCGCCGTAATGCTTTCCGGCAACCGGAGGAAGCGAGTTTTCATTGTTACTATTGTTTTGCATCCCGTATTCATGGAATTCATCAATTTTTTTACTGCTGTCTGCCACTTTTTCGTCAATGCAGGGTTTCTAAAATCCACGTGAACTTAATTTAGGCTGACCATCGAATCTTGCATATCAGTGAACGCCGCCACTGGACAGACTCTTCATGCAGCATTTTTCATGCCAGGTTCTGACATTCCAAGCTTCGGTGTGTACTTCACTCTTTATTAACGATATTTTGTGTCAACCTATTGGCCATCATCACATGGACCCAAATACATTTATCTTTTTCAAGGAACTAACGCTTAATTCTATTGAATTCAGTCCCTAAAATGACTAGTGTTTTCACAGAAAACCTAGCCCTCACAACCAGCGATCTTTCTAACCATTTCGCATCATTTAGAACCTTACTGGAGCATCCCTTTATGGTTACAGGTATTGCGTACAACATGGGCAGGGTACCTTTGGCGAGCACTGACTTTTCTGAACGCAAGTACACTTACGACGACACCCCCGGTGACTTGGAGCTGACCAACTTCACACTCGCCCAGGAAGATCTGGATCTCAAGGTAACAATTAACTCTGCAATAAACATAAAGCTATACTAAAGCTTGAAGTGCTGCATCACCATGGCATAAAGTCATCTCAGAATTGCAAATCACAGTCATCCTTGGGTCATTTAGGTACACTGCACGACGAAGCCCTGTTCCACTGTTCCGCTGAGCACTGTACATGTGATTTAGCTATTTTATTTTTTGCCGTATTGCTGTTGTGAATGTTATTACCAGTATGGATACCAAATGGACTTGAGCCAGGCATCCAGACGCATTGTACATTACTTGTTGTGAGAGATCTCCAACTATACCCCTGTCATGCATCAACTCAACGCAGGCTACACGCTCGAACTTAACATTCTCATAACTCCATCTAATTGTCGGTAGACCCGACCGCGTTCGAATCAGCTTCCTTTTGATGTACACTCTGTTGTCTTAACAACCTACCTATTATGCGCATTACACGTTCTATCTAAGTGGTGGCAGGTATTGTGCAGAAATAGCATTTTTCTTCTTTTTTCCAGTTTTACGCTCAGGAAGGCTCGCTGGTATTTCGTGCGGTATATGTTGCACTAAATGTTCGCAGTGGCGCCAAAGCTTGTCAATCTGCTTTAGAGTGCTTGAATGATAATGACAAGCTGTTGTTTAATACTTGGCGAACGCCCCGCCAGATGCGTTCCAACCCTTCGCAAATACGTGACGTTTTCGAAGAGCGCATGCTTTATGTGCCAAGAAAAAGCACCAGCCTGAAGCCAAGGTGATGTACAGTCTTATAGAAATGCGTATTCCGTGATGCCACAGAGTTCGGCAACATCTGGCTGTGGCTAGTTATTTGACGGCCAATGGAAACAGTTCAACTGCATGCGAAGGTAAACGAATACTAATCTCGGCAAGTTTTGTAAGCCTTTCCTGCCCGAAAGAGGAGCCCATATTCTTGAACTTGGCGCAAATTATTCTTTGGTTTGTACGTGAAATTTAGGAAGAAAACTTCGGCTGATATATTTACTCGGTCGGCACATTAGCCATTTCCGGCCGACAAGTGGTGAGATCGTTCTCGAAAAGTAACCGACACTGTTATCTAATCTGGTGTTTATGGTTAGCGTGGCTTTATTGAATCTAAAAAGGAGTCTCCTAATGCAAGACGCTGTAACTACTGTAACAAAAAAAAAATTAGAGAGGACAAAAAGAGGACATCGCACAAGGGACAGCACTCGTGCAATATTGCTCTCTTTTGTTCTGCGTCATTTCACGCCATCATTATATGACAGTGCTTTAACAACTAACACAACGGTCAGCTCTGTAATCAGTAACTATAACCGGGGTTATAACTTCTAAGCTACTGTTTACCTTTTCGAGCTACGTTTGTACATTATCATTGCCATGGTTGCGAGAATCCTTGCGCTCCCATTTCATTTCGTTAACTGCACGCTAGTGCAGTTAACGCATACGAGCGCTGGCATCAGGAACAAGCGTCTTACACTCTAGAGTGGCCATAAAATAAAGGAAAATGTGGCGTCTTGCTACGTGCGAGGTTCGCTGATCAGGTTTGCGCTAACCATGTGAATCGCTAACCATGTGAATGGCATCAACGTGTCTTTATCACTTCTAACAATGTACGTGTTTTAATGACGCATGCGCCGCGTTTCACATGGCTGCCGCTTTCAACAACGTGGGAAGCAACCATTCGTGATTACAGCGTGGACGTTGTGCCACGTGAATTAGACGAGGTAGCGGCGCGCCTAAACAACGTCGGAAATGTGTTCCACGTGTTTCCCTCTTTATAGTTCTTAACACCCCCAAAATTAGACTACATATTTGTTCCAACAGCTAGCTATCAAGTTGTAGTAGTCGGTAGGTTCAATTATTGTATTTCGTACAGTAGGGCCGCATCGTAGGAAACAGACAAAAAAATTTAGAAGCCATTACGTTATCTTGCAGGAGCAGTGCACGAACGAGTATATATATATATATATATATATATATATATATATATATATATATATATGAGGCCGGAAGCGATAAAGTCCATCGGCGATTTCGTAGTTCATTCAGAATCGTCGACTTTGAGTTGTAAGACGCTGTTTTGGTATAGGTTGGACACCTGTCTCGCATAAACATAATTTCACTCGCTGTGCATGATGGCATGTATTCCCTCACAGGGCAACGGCAGTAAAGCAACAGCAGGGAATGGTAAATATTCAACTGTGGGCCTCTGATATAAGCCGTGTCGTGGTGTCCAAGGAACTGCTCTGCTAGCCACATTAGGTCTTTCCGAAAACACTGCTTAGTGAAAACACCCGTCTCCTCTGCAAGCTGTCAACCAGCGCCTCTTTCATCGCAAGCGTTGATAAAAGAAACGGCACTCGTCGACCATGTCATCGCACTTTTCCTATCTCGCACGCGTGCTGCTTTCTCCTCTGAGGAAGTCGTCGACCGGAAAGCGGAGCTCAGCCTCCGCACATTTACCGACACAGCTGCTATTCCTGGACTTGTGAAATGAGGCAGCAACTTACTTTCACCCTTCTTGTTCTTGATTTATTTCGTTCATTTCCTGAATCTTCCTTCATTTCCTTCCTTCCCTCCTTCTTTCTTATTTTTAATCTGCTTTCTTACTTCAAAAGCTCTGCATCATAAAAACATGTGAACCTGTTTTCGGCAAAGCGTGCAAATTACCGATAAGGACCCGCTAATTCAGTCTCCATTACTCTTCCCCGTTTCCACTCAGCCCTCCCGCAGCGCAAGATCTCAGGTGGAATCAGAGGCCTATTTGCATTAGGGTCTGTGCAGACTGACGTTTAATATATATATATATATATATATATATATATATATATTGGTGGTTGCTCCATTGGCGTCTGCTCTGCCGTTTGTAGATCGTTAAGCGTGGGTAGCTTTCGATAAGATTTATTTCCGGTGTGTTTGACTATTCCTGCAGAAAGATCTCGCTGACATTAGGTGCGATCTTAAACTGCGCGCAATATTTTTGTGCTGGCGGTCTTAGCCATATCAATAGCCCGGGAAATTAGCCATATCAATAGACTTTCCTGTCTGGTTAGTTGAAACTTCGTGGTTACGCATAATACTCTGGCGCCGATCGACAATTGCTTTCAGGCGAAATCAAAAGAAAATTACTGTGTCATAGTTCTAGTTTAATGTCATCGTTTTTGGGAATGTGCCTTACTGCCATTTGCCCTGATGTTTTCATCAACATTGCCGTTGCCATCTCGTCTATGTTTTTAGCAAGAAAGTCGAAATGTGATAATTATAAGCCGACCAGTAAATATATACATACACCTCGGCATTACGTGCGCGTAATGCGGAGGTTATGGGTTCGGCTCCCACTGGCGACACGTTATCTTTTCGTCACTTTCATTTATTTCCCCTCTTCTTTATTATTTTCTACATTTTAATTTCAAAAATTACTGATTTCCCTGATGCTTTTCTTGGCTTCATTGTCTGTTGGCTTTATATGATCATGATTTTTTATATAAGATGATTTCACCGGAGAAAGTTAATTATTGTCCCTTCCGTGAACTTCTTTAGAAACAGAGCTACGCCCTTCTTGGCGCGCATAAAATCATTCAGCGCTTCTGGGTATTTGACGGTGCACAGAAAACTCGCTGTGTATTTTCGTTCTTCCTTTACCGCTGTGATGTCACAAAGACGAAGTTATTAATCACGCAACCAGGAACACCTGCGCACATTCCTTGAGAACAGACTGTCTTGGTAAAATATCTTTCTGGCGACACGCAGGCTCACACGCTTTCTCCGACTTACAGAAAACCACGGCCAGGTAAAGTGCATCTCGACTATATTGAAACGTAAATCCCGTAAAATGCGTTTCTTTCGCGTGTTAGTGCTATATTTTGAAGCTGTCAAATAATTACGACCTACTTGGGAAAAGCAGCAGTTCCATTTCCACGGTTTCAGCAGGCTATGGCACGAAAGGTATACATTTATACGAAGATACATGCATCTTTTAGGGCGACAGGGTTGCCCGGGAAAAACTGTTCGAAAGTGTCCACATCCTACTATAATGTAGTGCACGTCGCATCATGCACGTGGTCACCAGGAATTGTGAGTGGTTGCATCTTGGCACCCACTTCCATTGAACGGGCTCACATGTCCGATTAGTGAAAAAGCGAGAACTTTCACTTCATCCAGCCCTATTTTAATGTGACACAACTACGGTTCAACCTTCTCGGTTTAAACCGAAAGAAAAATTATGTATACGTCGATTTTTTTTGTGGAATTCAGCTTTACTGAAAACTGTCAGTCAAAGCTAATTTACCCAGAGAGCTAAGACAGTGATCGGTGCGTTGCTGCGCGCGTACAATTACATGCGCTCCGATGCAAACAGCTTGACGAGGTTAATGTCACACATGAGGCTACCGCCAAAGCCATCCTTACTTATTGGCGCTGTTTGGCTGCCGACAAAAAAAGAGAAGCCGAAAGCGGCGAGGTTGGGAAGCCCTGGCCAGGACCTTGCAGCCTTCGCTGTGCTGCCACTGCAGTGGATGAACGAATTACCGATGACAACGCGGCGTCGGGCCCACCTTGGCATTTTATTTTCTGCACTATTTGTTGCAGGTATGTAACCACATAGTATTAAAAATAATGTCTCATGCTAAAATTGTGTACGAATATCAAATGCACTCATTCTTGATTCCTGCATATGTATAGTCACATAGCCGTATGACATTGTGCACTTACAAGACTACTTAATTGTCGAGAACTATATCATACTGTGTATTGGTTACAAATAAGGTGTTCAAGAGCAGCGACAGGCAGTCCTGCAGCACGTTTAAGCGCCTACAAGATTAGTGAACCAAATATGCACCGAGGACCACAAATACTTGTATGGTTCTGCGCGAAAAAATTGTCAACCTAGACAGGCCGGTGAAGGTTGATGAGGAAAGATATATTGACGGGGGAAGAAATCAGAACGTCCTGGTGGAAATAAAAACTGGGAAAACTAGGCTGAATTTCAGGAAAATAAAGACCGAAAGCGCTGAATTCTAGACATGCATTGCTATCTTCCTGTTAATCACAGATCCCATACATCAAAAAGGCCACGTCCCTGGTAGCTGGGCCCGTGCTGTTGATCGGAAGCGCTTGGAGCAGTCCAGCGTGGATGAAGACCTCCAACTCACTCGAGGGGGAAGGTGTTCTCATAGGCGAACCAGGAAGCGCCTACTACAAGTCATGGGCAAAGTACTACGTCAGGTGCAGTGCACAACCATCTGGTAATGCTTGTTTCACGTGCGCGAGCAGCATATCCTGGAACACACAAGGAAAAAAAAGTAAACGAGGAAAACTGTTACGCGCGATTGCTTTGGAGTGCGACGCGCTAGCAGTGCGAGTTAAGCATGCGTCATAGTTATAATACATTCCTACCCCGAGACTAAATCACGCCGCCGTCACAATGTCTGATATGGCCAATATACGAAAACCCAAAGACCCGTCGTTGGAAAGTCGAAGTTCTCCAGATGGAACTTTGTTATACTATCATGGTTAATTACAATATGCAATTCGTCGATATGCAGCATAAAGAATCACATATAAAAACCTGTTTGTCCCCTATGTCATATGATGTTATCGGAAATAGGAGTTATTGGGAATGCGGTTCCTTTTCAGTAGGGTTCATTGTTGATGTGAAACATCTAATGCGATTGGCTAAACAAAATCACAAATGATGCTTTTAAAACGAACAGGTCGTCAGTAACAATAACCCCGCCTGGCTACCCGCTGTAGTAGTGGAAGAATGCGGCAAGAGGTCCTTTGCAACGATGACTCAGGATGGCAGGCGGTACAGGCGTCACGTGGATGATATGAAAAGAAGATATACGTTGATTGAAAACGCAGTTCAAGAATCACCCTATGATTCTTGTACAGGAAATGACTCACTCGAAGACAATCGTTCCACTACAACAAGACCATCACTCAGTTCAGGGGCCCAGCGTCCGACAGAAGATGCACGCACGGCTTTTGACTCGTCTCCTAATGCGTACCCGGATTTGCCCACTGAAGCAAGGACGCCCGAAAGAACGCAGCGATCCGAACAGTCGCAAGCCGTTCCCGATTGTATACCACGCAGTCGCTATGGTCGTGTTCTGCAGGCGCCAGAGCGACTAGGCATTTCAACATGTTAGCGCGTGCGTACATGTGTGCGTGCGTGCGTGCGTGCGTGCGTGCGTGCGCGCGCGCACACACCTGAGAGTGTGTGTGTGTGTGTGTGTGTGTGTGTGTGTGTGTGTGTGTGTGTGTGTGTGTGTGTGTGTGTGTGTGTGTGTGTGTGTGTGTGTGTGTGTGCGTGCGTGCGTGCGTGCGTGCGTGCGTGCGTGCGTGCGTGCGTGCGCGCGCGCAAAGAAGGCGTGCCACACCTAGCCTGTTGTGAAAATGAGCATTGGTGTAGTACGCGTCCTGCTTCCGCGCAAGAAACGTAGTTATCGCCCTGTCATTGTTCTTCAGTAGTTTGCAGAGCTATAAAGTGCCTTGTAATAGCATCACACCATTTTCTGTCCACTCGTGATTTCAGGTTTTTGCAGGAATATGAGCGTCACGGCATTCGTTTCTATGGCGTGACGGCGCAGAACGAACCGACGACAGGTTTTACGCCCGCCGCTAGCTGGCAGACCCTGGGCTTTACGGCGCAAACTCAGAAGGAGTTCATCAAGCTTGACATGGGGCCGGCACTGGATATGGCCGGTTATGGCGCGGACAACCTTCAGTTGCTGATCTTCGACGACAGTAACGCCAGTCTTCCTCAGTGGTCCAATGCGGTGGGTATGTTACAGTGCCACGATCACTCCGTGGAGCGGTTAACAACATTTTCAGTTTATTATTCTTTTTCCATCGTCTAATGGATACATGCAATACTGGGAAGTTAGAGGTGAAGAACGACCGTAACACTCAGCTGTATCGCAGAAACCTGGCGCTGAAAGCAACCGTCTCGCTCTTCACCTGACAGAGTGTTTAAATCTGTCAAAGCTCGAATGATATTTTACATAATAATTGCTTCGGCAACGCAAGTATGAACATCCATGAATTATGAATGCAACTTTCAGCAGCTTAACATCATAGTGAACAGCTGTTAGTACCACCTATATACAGGGTCTTTCTACAATATTTACAAATTGCTGTTTTGAAATAAAAATACGGTTATTCCTTCGGAGACATGCCTTCAGTGGTGGCGACCACGTGTTGACGGGTAATAGGCAGTAATTAGTCACTAATTAACAAAAATTCAATAATTATCTTTTGAACCTTTAGTTTCAGCGGGCTCATCGTAATAGGTAAATTGGAGCAAGCTCTCCACAAGGCATGTCAACTTTTGGCTCTGGGAAAATTGGATTACCCGCGCCACTGTGGCACGACGAATTTTGGCTATCAGAACATGCGAAGGCGTACCTGGGACGCTGCAGCGAACGCAAAGCTGCGCCCCTCGAGACGACGTTCTGCTTACGTCACACAGCTATGAGCAGCAAGCACACTACGGCTCTGTGCTCCTCGCTGTCACAGCGCGCTGGCTCAATCAATCCCCGGTCGATCCCGGTGATTGATCAAGAGGACAGAGCGCTGCTCAGGCCACTGGAGAAGTGTGATAAGGGAAAGCCATCGGAATAGAATCGTTACATGATCCCTGTCTAGGTTTGCTCTTTCCCTCCATCCGTCCTTCCCATTATGCCGCCGTCATCAGGCTACCTCCTCTTCTCCAACCTCACCTATTTCGCGAAAGGAAAGAAAATTTCTCCGATCGCTGCCACTGGGGATCAAATTCATGTCCCTGAAGCAATGTGCTGTTGGGAGCTGGGCGCGCTAACCATTAGGCTGTAACGGAGCATTGGAGCCCGACAATTTGCGCGGGGTTTCGTGTGCCACGCAGGCTTTGAGAGTGGAGGTGCCTGTTCACGTACTTCGGAGGTCACAGCTGGCAATACTTAATTGTTAAAGATTATAAGTATCTGTAAAATTTGGGCAGTACTATTGCGTACGAAGAGAAGGTTGTGAAAATCGCACAGAAGAAGCTGCTGTTGAGCAGATGGCAGTGTCCCCTGTTACAACCAACTACTCTGGCTGTAAATGATGCAGAGCCGGATGAATCACTGCAGTCTGCAAATTCATTTTGTTCAATCACTTCAAATTCATATTTATGCCTTCACCTGGCGTCAGCTACTCCATGAACAAAGAAAAGGGATAACGCACGGAAATGAAAGCCCAAGAACATGCACACATGAACACTTCTGCCGACGAGCAAAGGCCATGCATACTTGCGGTATGCTTGTGTAACTGCGGCTTAATTGATTTAAACTCAAGGATTGACGTCCTGAAGATATAAATGACAGCGCAGTGGTTGTGCTTGCGAATTATTGTGACTGACATGCGCCTAAATTCAGTAAGTCAGCATTCGTCTGCGCCTGGCTGCACTGGAATGCTGCTACCGTGGCCGAAAATCCAACTTTGGATGACGTGGTCAGCAGCAGAACATCATGGCCTCTGAGCCGAACTCTGGCATCTGAGAGATCATAGGCATGCGCCGCGCTTTACATTGGGGGTGGGGGTGCAAACTATCTGGCTTTGTCCCCCCAACCCCTCATATGACTTTCGATTGTTAAAAAGCGTGTACTTTAGGCCTTTCTTCAGCCTTTCCCTGAAATGCCATCTCCGGCAGGAACGCCTCAGGTGTTCGATAAACGGAACATGCCTCTATCAGACCTTGCTTGCGATTTTATCCAGGCCGGGGCCTTGATATTGAAAATAATGCCGAGGATTTGAGGCAGGGGAGGCTGCTATTCTAGGGCCTCCACAAATATTTGTCTACACATCTGCTCTCGCGTTACGATTCCAACGAGTCAAATAAGACAACGTGGCAGCATCCTCCGCAGAGTTGCTTCCTGTTTTGTATTCCAGTATAGAAACATGAGTTTGAACTAGAGTTGCCCTCACTCACTCACTCACTCACTCACTCACTCCCCCCCTAAAGCAGGCCCTAGTGGCCATAGTCCTCCTTGTTTCACCTTTGCGCACACCTACATGTGGGATTAAGCTTCCCCTTAACAAAGAAGCAAATATTATGCGTTCACGAAAACATCAAGTTGTACTGCACGATTGGGCCATGAGGGACATAGATGAAAAAAAAGGAGAAAGGCAGGAGGTTAACCAGAACGAAAAACCTGATTTTCTACCCTACACTGGCGAGTGGGGGAGGGGAAGGTAGAAGGATAAGAAAAGCAAGAGAGAGAGACCCGCATCCAGAGCCTATGCACACGATCACAAATGACTTAAGCACTGATTATTGTCAACTGTTGTGCCGTGCTGCTGATCTAGAATGAGAGAGCGATTACGCTTCTGAACTAATATGCCTGCGTATCACCACATGCAGGTGCTGACTGATCCCGAGGCGGCCGAGTACGTACGCGGAGTCGCCGTCCACAGGTACACGGACAAATCCGTTAGTCCCGCGGGTCTTGACCACGTGCACGATAACTTCCCGGACAAGTTCATCTTGAGCACCCAAGCCTGCGCTGGCTCTGCGGCTAAGCCCGAAGACAGGGTCCTGCTGGGCAGCTGGGAGCGCGCCGAGGAATACGCGAGCAACATCATCGAGGTGAGGCCTCGCTATTGCGCGAAGTACGCTATAAAGGAGTCTGTCAGCGGCCCTCACACACATTGATATAAAACTTCACTGGTGCAAAACAACATTTAGATAACTATCGCAGAGTATTCGCAGATACTTCAGTCTATTAACCCGTTTCGTGAACGTTAAAATTGATGCCAAGGCTGAATATGTCAAGCCAAAAATAAATTTCACACGACGTTCTTCAATAAATGCTTAGAAAGAACTTTTGACGTCGAAGTAGTTAAAGCGACTAGAAGCAAGCGTTCAAAAACGTTATATGTCGGTTTTCGCGGTTGTATGAAAAAACTACATCACTGACTAATTTTATAGTTTTGAGGAACTGTGGGAAATGTTAGGACTGATAGGCCGGCAAACTTTGAAGCGTGTGGCCTAAGCGGAGGCTAAATTAAAATTCATAAGCCCTCGTTCTAGGCGGATATGTTGCAGCATATTCATTAAAGTTGCCTCACTCACTCAATTCTACGCTACACTATATATATGGCAACGAAAGAAAAAAGCCCCCCCCCCCCCCCTTTCCTCCTGAAAGGGTATTCGCGTGAAAGAAGCCCGCGAATGCCCACAAAGTGCCTCGAGCGGCCAGTCAGGCGACAATTTTGCATGTATTCGCGGGCTTCTTTCACGCTCGGAAGAACACTTTTGTGAGCACGTATTGAACAAGAGAAAGCTGTATCGGGAGTTTTTCATGTTGCTCTACAATTTTCTCATTGACAATTTTCATCTAATTATAATATTTGAGAAGTGCATAAATTAAGACTAATTATGTAATTAAGCGGAATGCCAAAAAAATAATATGAGTATCTCAAAGCGACGGCAAATGCCCAGCTATGTGGCGTTTGCATATTTTTAGATCTTGGTGCATGATAGTTGGGAAACCCTGTATATGCGGAGGAGGCAACGTCTTAAATATGTAGTTTACGACAGGCAAATGAAATTCTTATTGTAACTGCTTGAAAGAAGCTTTGCTGAAAATTCGGTTGTGATACCGTAAGGTCAAGATGATATGCTGTCTTTCATGTTACGCATCCCATTGTAAATTTTTGGTGACAAGAAAAAAAAAAACATCATTTCAAGCTAAATACGTTATACTGCAGGGTTCTAACGCTTTTATCATCCATATTTTCCGTTAATACAATACGCGACTGGAATAGTCAGCTTGGCCCTACTGGGTGCCTTTCTTTACGCGTGCAGTTGTCTTGCTTTTTGGATGGGCCAGGCGTTACCTACCTATTTCACGCATAAATCGCGTATGGCTTTAGCACACGGATTGCTCAAAATGCTGTCGTGGGTGGATTAAGCTATAGGTGGTTGAATTGGCTGCCACATTTATACATTTTCAGCCTTGATTATAGCATGTGTATTGCGTGGCTAAATGTATCGATGCGTTATTACAGCGCCTGAAATGCGTGCAACACGGTTGGGGCTCGACTAGTTAGGCAGCTGGTCAGTGGTCACCGGTTGCATACGTTAGATTTCCTGATCAAATCCACTTCTTTATTAGTTCAGTTAGAATATCACGAGTAATAGCTTGTTGCTCACTCCTCGTTGCCATCCATTTTTTTTTTTCATTTCGATCAATACTTCTCTACTTCACCTACAGGACTTTAACCATTGGGTTAACGGCTGGATTGACTGGAACCTTGCGCTAAACACTGAAGGCGGCCCTAGCTGGGCTCAAAAGTTCGTCGACTCACCCATAATTGTGAACGCCACTGCTCAAGAGTTCTACAAGCAGCCAATGTACTACGCTTTGGGCCAATTCAGGTACTCCGATATCCTTCGCTGAGTGCTTGAAAGGAAGTGCCTATGTTCGGTCGTGCTCTATCAGTAGTGGTTTCTAATATATGCTTGTTTTCATAATTAAACGTTGTCCGCAACACCTCAAGCCGACTTGTCGACGATGTCGTAAAGTGGCTGTAGGCTATTATGCAGCAATCATTTTTGAGGAGGGCATGTGAAAGCTTATGCCGCAGTACAAAAGTATCAAAATATACGCGCGGCTTATGCTCAGAGGCACATATATGACCTAGCGCGCATTTAAGTACTTTTGTTACCCTTGTGGTTATAAATAAGTCATTATGAAAGAAAAAAACTATAAATAATACTAGAATTCATTTTTGTTTATTTCTACAAGTGCCAAAATAAATCAACGTCACACGCCAACGTACACACACAGCCCATTCACAACTGGGCCAGTGGACTAGACATTACTCCATTCAACCCACTGACAATAATATATAAAGATAAGCTCTACGGAAAGTTTTTTTCTTTTTCCATTCACCAAACAACTGTCTTAAGAGTGGATTCTGGTTAGTACTGTAATAACAAAAGTAAGAGCCCGAAAAAGACGGAGCTGAACACCACAGCTCCACACAAAAGAAATGTGGTGTTCACCTCCGTTACCATATCTGTGTTTTCCGTGCTGTTAGTTTCTGAATCTGATAGCCTCGCGAATACACGATATTGTTTAATGTGTTTTTGATTCGCAATTAAATTATCTTGTTGGCTCAACTGTCTACGGTTGCAGCAAACATTTGTCTTTTAGCAGCCTTAGGTCACTATGACCATGCTTTTTTATAAGTGTTTCTTCTACAGAAATAAAAAATACAGTAATGAAAATAATCTTTCAATTAGGCAACTAGAAAATTTTGTAACGCTGCGAGCTACTCAAGTTTTTGATAACTAGTCGAAGCAACTGTAATTGCAAACCCCTTCATGGGCGATTCCTTCGACTCCTCAGTGCAGGTGGAGGCAAATCTGTTGAATCTCTTCTTTCTTTCACAGCAAATTTCTTCCAATGTCCACTGCAAGGGTGGAATCACATCTGGAGCAAGCGCATTCCCATGACACGCCTGCGACAAATCTCGAATACACAGCGTTTTTTACGCCGAATGCCGGAATTGTTGTGATCGTCCTGAATAAGTGAGTAACAGGGATAAACATCTACAGCAGTGAATTCCAGCTACCTGTAGACTGTCTCCAGACATCCGTGGCTCGGTTTGCAATCTTACAAACTTTCCCCTCGAACGTATAAAATTTCTAGACTCTTTATAGTCATAATCGTCAACAAGTCTATTTCCTGCTGTTCTTTATTAATGGTTCATTTAGTTACGAAAGGTACCAGTAAACAAAAGACTCAACAAAACCATTTCCTGCAAAAGGTCTGACTAGAACGGATTCGACTTGCGAACGGGTTGTCTTCAATAGGTTTATAGGCAGCAGCACACAAATGTGCCCGTGGGAACACAAGTTTACAGTTTGGTACTAGCAACTACTATATATATATATATATATATATATATATATATATAGTATATATATATAGATATGTGTGTGTGGTGTGTGTGTGTGTGTGTGTGTGTGTGTGTGTGGTGTGTGTGTGTGTGTGTGGTGTGTGTGTGTGTGTGTGTGTGTGTGGTGTGTGTGGGTGTGGTGTGTGTGTGTGTGTGTGTGTGTGTGTGTGTGGGTGTGGTGTGTGTGTGTGTGGTGTGTGTGTGTGTGTGTGTGTGTGTGTGTGTGTGTGTGTGTGTGTGTGTGTGTGTGTGTGTGTTGTGTGTGTGTGTGTGTGTGTGTGTGTGTGTGTGTGTGTGTGTGTGTGTGTGTGTGTGTGTGTGTGTGTGTGTGTGTGTGTGTGTGTGTGTGTGTGTGTGTGTGTGTGTGTGTGTGTGTGTGTGTGTGTGTGTGTGTGTGTGTGTGTGTGTGTGTGTGTGTGTGTGTGTGTGTGTGTGTGTGTGTGTGTGTGTGTGTGTGTGTGTGTGTGTGTGTGTGTGTGTGTGTGTGTGTGTGTGTGTGTGTGTGTGTGTGTGTGTGTGTGTGTGTGTGTGTGTGTGTGTGTGTGTGTGTGTGTGTGTGTACGTAGGTATAGGCTCTTATAATATACATACAACTGCATAGGAACATAGATATGGGGAACTTATAAGCAAGACGTCTTTCACAATTAAACTCTGCTGTAATGCTGTCAACCACAAATACAAATCATTGCAACGCCATGCCAAGAGCCATCAAAGATATTCCCGCTTCATAAACCTGCTTCTGGCAATGCCCTGTCCTTACGATATTTTAGCCGCAATACGAATTTCGACGCTTAAAACTTATTGCCGATAGATGCGGTCCGAGCGAGAAGTTTATGGAGCTATTTTGGCTAGAAACTAAACCCAATAAATACATAAATAAGCAGTATAATCTGGGACCGAGGTGCTCAACACTGTTAGTGGATTAAGTGGTCCGTCTTAGAGCACAGTTCCTCAAAAAGAGTACTGAGTTTACGTGCTGCAGTTTAGACATTTCTAGCTACTGCCTTCACCTTTCTCAGTGACGCTGCACTTATTTGAGGTCTCCTTGTTCAAGCCCGGCAAGACTGTGTAGTGAAATTTTTGGGTCCGAATAATGCGACGAAGTCACCAGTGCTATTCGAATATGCATTTCCTAGTACCTTCTGTCTAGCAATAAAAAAATAAAGTGCAGCAGAGACTGAGGCTCCTTTTCGGCGCTCTCATATCTATGAAAATATCGATCTATGAGCTGTCAATCCTCTCTACATTCAAATTATGCTAATTTCATGAAGTGTAGTCGTGCTGCTATATAGACATGAAGTGCACACTTTTCGTGGTCGCAGTATTGGCTACAAGTTTTAGGCACTCTAAATATGACGTTAATCGCAGAGTGAAACACTGGCTTGAAAGTCTACCAATAGCAACACACGTTTGATCCAATCTTTCTTTTTCTTAAACGTGTCTCTTTTTTCTTAAACGTGTCGACATTCACTTTGGACTGTATAACGAACATAAGTGTGCTTGCTGCATGAAACCGCTATCTGTTGCCTATAGCGCCGTAACACTCATTAGCTTTGCGTTTGCACCTTTCAGAGACGACAAGAAATACACCTTGAAGATAAAAGACGTGTATCGTGAGGGAAGCGTCCAGAAGGTCATCAACGAGCGGTCGATAACTACGTTTGTCTGGAGGGCAGGAAAACCGCGCCCTGCTCAATAAATGATTGATGAGTTGCGTTCTGTCCACGCTTCTTGCTGCCTTCCGTTATGTTACGTACTATCACCTATAATTACACTGATTTGACTTGACAAAATGTGTGTGCCAGCAGGCTCCAGTCTCGGCCAGCCGCGCCCAAGGGCGCCCAGCCGCAGCTCGAGCGTCCTTCGTGCTCCTGCTCGCGCGTCCCTTGCCTTCTTCGTCCATAGTTGGCTCTGATGCCGCTAACCATGTCGGCGTTCCTACACTGCCCCTCCTTCTGCGAACGCGTTCACGGCAGTGGCCCACGGTGGCTCGCAGCGACGGCATGACACCCCTACCGGCGTGTGAACCTAGAAGACTGCTAATGCACCGAACGAGGATCTAACGAAGCCGGCAACGTCCGAGTCACCAAGGTCTTCCAGGAACCCGCAGGCCCTAAACCTGGCTGGCTTCCAGGACGAGCTCCTCACGAAGATTAGGCAGACCAGGTGGTGCCGCCTCGGAGTTGAGGTCTTGCAGGAACCTAAAGGCCCTAAACCATCCCCTGACGGACACCTGGTATGGTTTTCCTCCGACCTCGTTCTGACGAGTGCATGCAGCAGGCCGCCGGAAGGAGCCGCCGCCTGCTCAATGCCTTGCCACCACAGAGACCACACCGCACCGCAGCACGCAGGTCACAGGAGGGGCAGATGGCAGATGATCCCGATCATCGCTCTAACGGTACCGCTGCCGCTACCGTTGGCAACTGGCCTCGAGCTCCCGAAATCTCACCGGAACAGTGGACACCGCTCACCATTTCCTTTCGAGCCGTCTGTGTAGAACCACGCACTGCAGCGCCGAGGGACGGAGCCGCTCTTGAGGTGGTGTCGGCGCCATCGCGCTCACGACGTCACCTGCGCCGGCGGTGCCCTTCTCGAGCGGCGGCGCCGGGAGCTGCAGCAGCGCGTAGGAGACCACGCCGCCATCAGGTCCGACGCCAGGCTCGATGACGGCGACGGAGGAGGAGCTGGCGGAAGCGCTCGTCACCAAAACACCAGAGGTGCAGCTCGCACCGCGGAATTGGTCACGCACCAGGCCGGGGTAGGAGTCGCTACTGGCCGTGGAACGAGCGCCGTCAGCCTTCCCCACAACCATGGTCCATCCCGGAACGCAGCCGGGGTCTCACGAGCTGTAATAGTTGCTCAGATCTGCAGTATAAGTTCATTATTTAGCTCAGTGCCTATTCTAGTTATTATTGCGATAGCAATTATATGGACACTCAAAAGCAGATTTCTGCCGTCGGCGTCGCCGTCGCCGTCGCCGTCGCCGTCGCCGTGAGGTTCCGTATGACGTCAATGGAGATGAAATCGTCGCCGCGCGCCGAACGCTGCATGTGCGAGTGAAAGGGCGCGAGGGGCGCGCGCTTTCACGGGGAGTGAACGCACGGCGGAGAACAAACGCGCGTTCTGCGCCGTGCTCGCTTAAGGGCTGCAGAAGTAAGCGTCTCTTTCCTCCTTTACAATCACCATATATGTAGAGCAAACGCGCCTTCTTCCGACGCGCGAGAGGCCGTGGGGGAGGGGGAGGCGACGTTTAGCTGCGGCACCAAGTGCCTATTTATATCAGAGGCTCCGGCAACAGTCACCAACGCCGCACGCATTTTGAGCGAACGCGGACAAAACGCCGACGGCGTCGACAATAGGTCTGCGTGTTGCCGGTGCTGCTGCATGTCCAAGTTTATACAGCTGATAAAGCTAATATAATTACTCCGTATAGCTCTCTACAAATTTGCTATCGCAATTGATGCTTCGCCTTTCAGGTGAAACTGCGACAACTTTTCATCCCGTCTTTTAAATGCATCCAACTTTGTTTTATAACCACAATGGCTACATTGCATCACCATCGAGAGCAAAGCCATGGTTGTCTGGCTCCTGTGAATGTTAAAGCGAATACCGCACGCATTTTATTGGCCAAGGTATCTTGACTGAGGGAGAGAGCAATGCCGGAGCGCTTACGACTGCCCTACTCCCTTCCCGCCGCCGCTGCCCTCTGGTGCAACGCCACCTAGACGGCTGCGGCAGAGAAATCGTCTTCCATGCCCCCACTCAGGCCGCTTCAGGCAACGCACGTATAACGAATCGGCTCATATATATAGCCCCTACGCTACCACGGCAGAGGCGCTGGTGACCGAAATTGTCCTCCGGATTTAATTAAAATTTGTAAGCGTTTAATATAACGCTAAACAGACAGAAAAATGATGGTTTGGCAATTTTATTTATACTTTAATTAACCCACACACTTCAAGAATTTTCTATTCATCACCCCTAACATGTCCACATTCCTTCCAACTATAAACTCTGTGAATTATCTACGTCTTCCAGGATATCGTGAATACGCAGCGGTCTTCGCTTTACAGAGACCACCGGTCACTTGGCTTATGAAGTGCTACAATGGACGACAATATATTTCCCATTGCTTGTGAGTCCAAATGTGACCTAGCACACAGAATCCTTCTAGCATTTTTGAAGGCGCTAAATCTATAGACGCCCGATTAAAGCCTACCACTTTGATCCAATTCTGCTCTAATTTGTGGACCATTTGACAGTCGTTAATTGCCGCCCGATGATTTCGTGACGCACACGCATGTATTATTCTTGTGTTGTTCTTCACTCCTCTTCTCCCCCGACTTCGTCATTTTCTCTCGCTCTTAGTTCTTCATTCACATTTATTTTCCTGTGTACCTTTTCCCGTCTACAGCCGGCAGGCGTAGTCCCTCTCCCGGAGGCAGTTGCCAGCTAGCTCTCTTCCGTGTCGCTGCTCAAGGAGAGTTGAAAGAGCGATGATGACGCCGCACCGAGAAAGAAAGCGTCCTGCGTGTGCTACGAAACGTGGCTACGAACGCGAACGTTCGTGTTCAAATGCTTCCTTATGTTTACAATTATCCTCGATAGTTTCTACAATTTTATTTTCACGCCACTGCCTGGAGAGCTAGATTAGTAACAGCCAGCTAGGATGAATTTCGCTAGTGTCGTCACCAAGTTCTGGCAGCCAGTACAGGGTAGCCAGCCGGTACTTACACTGGCTAACCTTATGGCTAATCATCTGACTAACCTCCCGGTCTTCCTCTCTCTCTTTTCTCCTCTCCTTGCCGCCAGTGCCGTGCCGAGAAGGGCGCTTGCATTTTTGGACTGGACAGCGATCTCATGCGAGAATCTCACTATAAGCCTTACATTACAGTGCTCGGAGACATTTTGGGCCATGTACAATAACGTTATTATAAAACAAAGGCCGGAACCGTAATAAAAAAGTCATGCAATGACTGGTTGCCGGTTTTAAACTAATTGCGCTTATTCGAAGAGATCCCCACTGTATATTGCGCATATAACGATAGCTATACGAAGGGGCATTTTGAATTATTATTAGAGTCATGATTTTTTTAGAACCACGCACCAGATGCCATCAGATTACCTCTTAAAATTACCTCTTAAGAATACCTCCTTAAAGATTAGTATCTGTAATGGGCAACCTGTGCATTCGAAACAAAATCATGTGGTTCAGAACGCCAATATCCTAACACCGACGCCGTACCCACGAAAACATACCAGGTCATTGCACATTATACAATTGAGTTCCTTCGTTTGGTGGCTTTACATTTCATTGAAGTGGGAGGGTAAAAATGGGGTCTTGTCATTAAAACAATAAAACCAAGGAGAAATCAAAGTTTTTATTGTCTGGCAGCTAGTCCTAAGTTGCGGACTTTCTAGGTAACGTTCCCAAGAGAGAGAGAGAGAAGAAAGGCAGGGAGGTTAACCAGATGGCGAGTTTCCGGTTCGTCAACTTTTCCAAATAATTAACAGAGGCAATTCTCTCCTTTTGAATGTTAATGTTCTATTTATACAAGCGAAATCACTGACAGGAACGCATAACGACAAAGGGAGCTGCTCGCAAATCATTTGACGAACTCATCTGCATAAATCTTCGTTGACAAGCGTTATTTATACTTTTAAAAGAGACCACATGAACAATAACAACAAATGGAAAATTATTTCGCGATCCTTTCCTAATTTTATTCTCTGCACTTTTTAACAAAGAAAAAAAAATACTCCATCTCCCGCTAAAGGGAACCATGTGTGGATGCGAAGCAGCGGGAAGATGGTTAGCTTGAGCGGGAGATGGTTTCGCGGCAGCGGCCCGAGCGCTCATCGCGGCGCTGCTCAGGAGAGAGAATGAGGCGCGCGCGCTTCGTCATTTACATACCGCGGAACTACCGTGGCGCCTCCAGCGGAGTATGCAGCTGTCGCACCACCTGTCGTGCGCGCCGCTCCGGATTCCTAGAGGAGAGAAAGGGGGAAGCGTAGGAGAGGAGAGAGGGGGGATGGGACGCGCAAGCGCTGTGGGGGTGTGGGACGCGGGCGCCGCTCCGTACAGTAGAGGATTCCTAGAGGAGAGAAAGGGGGGAGCGTAGGAGAGGAGAAAGAGGGGGAGGGGACGCGCATGCGCTGTGAGTGTGTGGGACGCCGCGGGAGGGACGGACAGAGCCCCCGCCATAAGCTGCTTCGCATATAAAAATACTGCATATAGTGCGATGCTTTTTCACATTTTGCAAGCTCTTGTTGATGCACATTATTATATTCATTTTGAGAATTTCTGAGCCCGTCCTGGACTTCTGTTGTCTGTTGTCGGTTGTCTAAGAAACCTTGTCTGTTGCCTTCCTGCTTCAATGTTCACCGTTTTGCGGCCCTGCCACAAAATTATTTAAATACCGCCTGGCCTAATCGCCACTGTTTTTCTAACGTAATAAAGTCTGGTAAACGTCGTCTCAACATCGCAGCTACTGTTCGCCACGCAGAGCACGTCAGCGCTGCTATCGCTTCCTATAGCGCGCTACCACCGTTAACATGTATTCAACGTGCGGGAAATGCGATGTTATATTGTCTTCTTAATGTAAACGCGGCGACTAAAAAAGCAACAAGCTTTCGTTCCGTCAAGGCCAGCAGTGGCTAATTATATTACATACGCCGTTTTTTTTTGTTATGTAGAGCTAAGCGAAAAGGAGGCATATAACCATAATCGTATATTACAGTAATGTGTCTTCACCGTCTTCACCACGAGACATCTCGACTACCAGCGGCAACGGCGGCAGTCCAGTAAGGCGGCGGCTTCGGCGCAGATCAGGTGGTTGCAGAACCGTGTTGCGTGGTTGAGTACCCAGCACCTCCACCACAAAACTGTTACTAATGAGGCGTGTTTATTTGCAGGTGCTGGATGACAGTCTAGGAAAACAGTCCAGCACCGGTTTCGTTCTGCGCTCCGCACCCAAACAGATCCGTCGTTCTCCTCTTCTTCCTTTCGCCTCAACCAAGGCGTTACAATATATCTTTACCACTAGCTCACATAAGGTGCGCAAGGTTCATTAGTTTTGTAACGATTGCGTTTATTATCATTTTTTAACTTCGGGGAGAAACGGGGGTTTCACCCAATTTTCCTAAAGCTTGTTCGGGCTGCAGAAATCTACGGGTTTTAACCGAAAAGAATGGACCCTATGGATATAGGGTGTCCCACATAACTTGAGCCAAACATTTAAAATATGCAAATGCCACGTAGCTGGACAAAACCGAGATAACGTTGTTTACCGTCGCTTGGAGATACTAAGATTATTTTTAACAGTGGAGTTGTTTAAGCCGGCCGTAATGTGTGCCGCGAGCCGCAAAACCTCGCCGAGCTATGACGTCACTGCGTTGCCTAGCAACCCCATACCAGCTGTGCGATAGCTTCGCAAGACTCCGCGCCTAGACACTGCGCGCAGCGTGTCTGCTCCGCTTGCCATAGACGTTCCGTGTAGCAGGTGTGAAGGCGGGGTTGCTAGTGTGCGGGCAGTAGTAGCAGCCATGGGGAGACCGAGGAAGAACCGCATTCCCGAGGAAGATGCCGCTTTCCGGGAATCACGCCGCTTGGCCAAACAAGAATACAATCGCCTGCACAGAGAGCCGAGGAAACCTTAGCCAAGCGACGGCGCAGAGTCGAAGATCCCGAATGCGCTGATCAACAAAGGGAACGAATGCGGATCGGTATGCGGAACATGCGCGAAAACCCAGACTACAGAGAAGCCGAGGCATCACGAAGTCGAGCTCCTAAATACATGGGAGGAGCGTACGGCCGTTTCGAGCCGGAATTCTTCAACATAGAGTTTTGGACATTCGTGCCGCGTCTGTGACCGACTTTGGTTTGACGTGAACTTCTCGACACTGAACTCCGTGCATGACTCGGACAAGCGTAGTCTCGGACTCCAAGTGCTGCGCGAAGCGTTTCCCGAAGCTATCGACCACGAGGAAATGAGTGTGTGTAGGACTTGCCGCGAGACTCTGCTCAGGGGGAAATTGCCACAGTTCAGCACGGTGAACGGGTTCGTGTACCCCAACATGCCTGCATCGCTTCCTCGACTGAACGACTCGACTGCCGCCGCGACGGCGGCAGAACTCTCGTTGACTCTGTGGCAAGTACATGTAGCCTTGAGATGGGACGACCAAAGAAGATTCCGGACACCCGAAGAAGAAGCCGCTCATCTTGAAGCGCGTCGCAAAGCCAAGCGAGAATCTTCGCGTCGGCGGCAAGCCGATTCGGAATACCGTGCCTAGCAGCACTTACTTGCATTCCGCCTAATTACATAACTATTCCTAATTATTTAATCAACTTTTCAAATATTATAATTGGATGAAAAGTACCAATGAGGAAATTGTAGAGCAGCATGAAAAACTACCGATGCAGCATTCTGTTCCTCAATACGTGCTACATAAGTGTTTTTCCAAGCATGAAAGACGCCTGCGAATACACGCAAATTGCCCCGAGCGGCCAGTCGCACGGCAATTTTGCGTGTATTCGCGGGCTTCTAGGAATATAGAAATTCTGTCGGGACATAATCAATCCTTCGTCATACAGGTCATTTTGCTCTAGAGGCATTCGTTGTAAAAGCGTTCGACTGCAGTCGGTTTTACATTCTACCCTGTGTTTTACAGAAACACTACGGAAACAAAGCGCTAAATCTCGACCGTTTTTCGTATTTACACGGGAGGTTATAGCCAGCTGTAATCTGTCGCGCTTTTTAGCTGAGCTCATGCTGGGCTCAGCTGTCTGCCTCGCACCTATCCAGAAGTGCATAGGGGGCGACTCTTTCTCGTATCATCTTTGCGTTCGTCTGGCTTCTCCAGCTCACCTGATAACAACAGGCGCACGTCTTATAGACGACAATTCGCAAAGTGGGTCTAGTATTCGGGCCGTGAAGACGGCTTTTGAAAGCGGAGCATCATGAGAATAGATTGGTTCATTGCTATAGCTACAAGTGTGGCCTTTATACCAGGTAGGGCAGTAAACCGGGTTTTCCCTTCTGGTTAACCTCTCTGCCTTTCCCCTTTCTTCCATCTCTTTGTACATATATATCAGGTAACAATAACAAACTTCAGCGGGTGATATTGAAGTTTCGGTAATGGCGGTATGCTAGACACTTCTGCAATACTGGTCGCTCTCGCAGAATAGCCCGGAATCTAGTTAAACGCCCTATTTTGGCCGCTTTCCTGTTCATTTGTGTCCAGAGGCATTGAATAGATACGTTATATCCCATCAGTACAAGCGCTCTCTGCTGCAGTACTCCCTTTTCTGTGAACAGTCGCTGTCCGAAATGTGCGAAAGCTTAAACAAGTATTGCTCATTCCTCACCACAGCTGTAGCTCCAGAATGTCAGCGGAGAGATTATGGCCGGGGCAGCTTCGTGTGTGTCTGCAACGTAACGTATTGCGACTACATCGGAGATATCGGACCCTTGCCCAGCGGATCAGCGGTTGTGTTTGAAAGCACCAAGGCCGGCCTAAGGTTTGCCAAGACCACCATACCTCTTGGCAGGGCACCGGACGAGGGTAAGTTCCGGTTCCGTTCACAATCTTATTGAACTTAGAATGTAGGCCTTATTGCAATTATCAAGCTACTGCGAAGGTGCGAATGTTCAGAGAGAAACGTAAATTGTCATATTTATTTACCTTTTCTGATGCCTATCAGGTAAACTCTGGTAACTTTAGGTAGAAACAGAGTACTGTAGTAATATCTGCTTAGTGTTGTCTTTTAAGAAATAAGATAAATGTCGCTAAATGTATATGACCACAGTTGAGTAAGCAAATGAACTAGAAACGTTCTGTGTTCCTATCGAACAAACGGCAAGAAGCGTTCGCCGCCAGATCATGAAGATAGTTTTTTTTTTCAACGGAACACCTTTCTGCGAAGCAGGCATCACGATTTCTCTCATGCATAATTTATCCGCAGATAACCAAAACAACGACACTCTCCTGCTTGTGATCGACTCTTCAAAAGAATACCAGAAAGTGTTTGGGTTCGGAGGTGCCTTCACGGACGCCGCCGGAATAAACGTGAAATCTCTCCCGACCAACTTGCAAGACGATGTTCTCAAGTCCTACTACTCAAAAGAAGGTAACACAAACGACAACTAGATTTCGGGCACGATGTAAACCGAGTCGCAGGAGTGCTTCATGTTCGCTCAACATGCATGGTATCGTTCTTCTAAGAACGCAATTGCATGTTCTTATTTTCTTTATTTTCTTGTCAAATCCGTTAACATTAGTTCACTAATTGTTCTTTAGACAGCAAAGGTCCATATCATCCAAAATCACATTGTTCTGTCCGTGATTGGCTAGTAGCTAAAATTCTCATTTTGACGCAACGCTTATCAACAATGTTTACCTAACTTTGTTCTTCCCTTAGTATGGTATAATTATACCCCGTTCGAGATACCGTCAATGAGTTAAGCATACCCATTTACTGCTTGTTACGTGTCTGTAGTATTGTGACAACCTGAACTTAATGCTTACAGAAAATGCTGAAACGGCACCTTTAACGAGACAATAAAATCTTTCGCGCGGACCTAATACTGAACGCCCTAACAAAATTGTGCAGAAAACACTGACAATGATCGTCAATGTACGCTAATAGCCAAACACTTCTAGTAAGCTATTCGCTTTGTTAAAGATTGATGCACTTGAATACGAATATTTGTTGAAGTGAGGATATTTGTGTAGCTTTTGTCGTTCTGTAGCATAGTTCCATAGCAAACAGGGCCGCTAAGTTAACTAACACACGTGTAGCGGTAGTTCTCACGTGGCGTCATGGACGCGAAATGTCACCTGATAGTACCCGAACACGGCGGCCATGATGACGCCAGTGCACCGTACTATCACGCGTACATCGTTTAGCTTTTTTTTGACAGCGACAGTTTTTCACTGGGTTATCACTGTTATCGATTTGTTGCTGGGTGCAAGACGCGACTTTCGTGCATTCGTGCTGTTCCGTTTTCTTTTTCTTCTTTTTTTTTATTTTACGCAGCTTCTCGACTTGCAGTACCCAAAGATGGCGGCCACGATGACGTCAATGCAAGCTATCTATAGCTCGCTATATCCATAAGCCGATTCGTAGCATTGTCTCCAGCTGAGCGAGCGCCGGCGTGGAAAGCGACTACCATCCTTCTCTTCCGTAGAGGCCACAGCGGGAACGGCCGTCGGGAAATCAAAGCTGCCCTTCCCGAGTGCTGCACCATGGCATTTAACCCTTTAAACGCCTCAAAGGCCCCAAAGCTCTCGCGCGACAGCACGCAATAATAGCTGGCGTAATAACCGCACCCCGCGACCTGGTTGCTCGTGACCACATGCCGTCGCATCGGCGAAAGTCCGGCCACCACGAAAACGTGGCGAAGTAGCCAAGAAAAAAAAAACGCTATTCCCCTTAATAAAATCTGTGTCTCGCTGCAGGGATTGGGTACACCATCGGCAGGATTCCCTTGGCCAGCTGTGACTTCTCTGCACGCAAGTACACGTACGACGATACTCCCGGTGACTTCGAGCTAAGCAACTTCACGCTCGCTCCGGAAGACTTCGACGTAAAGGTACCGCAAAGTACCAAAAGGAATAATACGATATAAAGCTGCGCAATGAAGAGTAAAGTTTATTCATAGTTTCATAAGTACGTCACAGTTGCGTGCTGCATATATTATTTTGTGCGCCATTGTCGATTGAGTGCCTGCTATACGCGATAGGGCCGTTGCTATGCGCAAATTTTAGTATGAAGAACAAGCATCTGACACTCCGAAGTGGCGTTAAAAAAATCAAAGCCCCTTTCTTAAAGAAAGATGGTTGAACGCGCAGCTTTCGCCCATGCAAACTGAATAAAAGTAAAAGTTCAAAGCCAACCACCACGCAACGAACTCAGGAAATGCTGAGCGACCCGATGCGATGCATATGTGATTTGATTGCTTGTTTAGGATTGTATTTTTTGAACGTTGAAGTTGAATGAAGACACATTTTGTTAAGTCGCATAGCCTTTATTTTAAATCATGTAGCGGTTGATTACACGAACACACTCGCACTTTCACGGACTGCATGCCGTTGCCGATACGCGGGATCGGCCTTACTGGCACGATCGCGCTCGCGCTTACGTTCACGTATGGCAGCCTCTTCTGCCGTGCGCTGCACCCGTGGCCTACCCATAGTGACGGCCGGGAATGCATTATATGACGCGCGTAATGCAATGCACATATACACAGCTTGTCTGGGTAGCGTGGCATTGCAGTTTCCATTAATCTTATTGGTACAACTGCGAATGTAAACTGTATTATTCTACGATTGTGTGCGCAGATGCCCAGATTGTTATATTGTGTGCGCAGGTGCAGCAGATAGTTCCATAGTGTAAGTTGGCTTTCGTGCAGTGCGTTTTCAGCGCTCACGGACGAATCAGTGAGACATAGAAAGCTTCGCTTTAAAAAGAAATGCGTCATCTTTGCGTAGCACAGTACTTTCAAAACGATGGACAAAACAAACTTTTCATATTCAGCAACATTGCATGAATTTTGTGAATCGAACCACTGGTAACCTTTTTCGCAGATCCCGTACATAAAAAAGGCCATGTCGCTGTCAAGTGAGCCTGCGTGGTTCTTCGGCAGCTCGTGGAGCAGTCCCGCTTGGATGAAGACCAGCAATGCGCTTGAAGGGCGAGGGTTCCTTATTGGCGAGCCAGGCGGTCCCTACTACAAGACTTGGGCAAAGTACTACGTCAGGTACGCGGTGTGCGCAGTGACTTCTCACAGGGACTTCGTTCGCATAAACTAAACTTTTTCAGAAGTTCTAAAGCCAGACACTGCGCGCTCAGCGAGGTCTGTCAATCCGGAAAACATGCTGAGACCTTGATGAAATTGTCTGCCGTAAAATGTTCTGGATGACACAAGAGGTAGTTCTCTCCATAATTTTGAGCGTTGGGTCATCGTGTGTTTCACAGAAGCCTAGCTTGAGGGCTTTGCGACAGCTCTTACCACTTTTGCAGTGGCTTGAAAATTGCTGGTAAGGGCTACACCTTGACCTAGAAATATTATCTGACCGTTTCGATTAAAAGAACAGTGACATATCCAAATATGTTTTGGTTATCGAAGATATGATTTCTGAGGAAGAAGCTGATAGATGAAGTCGGGTGAAAAGAAATAATAATAATAAAGTAGCCAGCGCACATGCAACAACTAGATAGCACTAGTGCAAAGCTAGCATATGGATGTGCAACTAGGAGTTCGACTGCCTTAACTGTGGTACCAATGAAACCATTTGCTCAAGATTGATTAGCTTGTTTTTTCATAAGCGATTTAAAACGTCAGAATTCGCCAATGCATGCAAAATACGTCTCATATTCCAGACTGAGCATAAATAGCAGGACGAGTTAAAGTAAGCTCATATGAAATATAAAAACGCGTGACTTACAGTTTACAATAAAAGCAGAACTGGGCAGATATCAAGATAAACACTAGTGAGCATGCTATAGTACAAGAATGCACCGGCGCTTGTCAACTAATGACTCGCTGCCGCTTGCACACAACGACGACCACTAGATCAGGCATAAATATGTGAACACAGTGCGGTGCGATCACGATCTCTATGCCTTATTGCTTCGTGTTGGCGCCACACCTCAACGCCTCGGTTACTGAGTTTTCCGCGAATTATTTTCTGGTGATGGCCAAGACAAATAACACACGAGGCACATCTCCGCCCTATCTCAGCAATTACTTTCATTATGGAAACACCATGAAGTGTTCCACAAGATCTAACACATAATAAAAGGTTATTCACGTAGGCAAAACGAGCGACCACAGATGTGAAGGAGAGAAAGAAAGTCAAACTTTGTTTATATGCTAGAGATGTTAGCCTGGCTGATCACCTGGCATGCTAATCTAGGTGCTGGGTGATAATTATGATGGGGGCAGTGATCATGTCGACACACACACACACACACACACACACACACACACACACACACACACACACACACACACACACACACACACACACACACACACACACACACACACACACACACACACACACACACACACACACACACACACACACACACACACACACACACACACACACACACACACACAAAACAGGAATATTTAAAATATTTCGTTGAGGCCCGTGGACCTAACGAACACCAGCAATGATTTCGTGACACATGGCGCAGGTGGTATACTTTGCCATGACCCGACAATGTGCCGCAGTTCCAAGTTTGAGTCACGCTCTTTAAGCCCGAGTCACGCATGCAATCTCTACAAACATGCCCGTCATAGAACGACACAAAGTGAGCAAGAGAGGTAGATTTTATTCGCAGAAAGGTCAGCCTTAGGAAACTGGAAGAGGGGATGAGAAATGACAAGGGGAGAATAAATGGGCGTTAAATGCCCGGTCATGTAGCACTGCTAATGGCGCATGCGCACTTCGATGTTGTGAAAATGTATGAAAACATCCCGCAGTGAACATTGGTGCACATCTTCGTAAGCGACCACTGACGTGAGAGAAGGTCCTTAAAGACCTGCCGGATATCTACTTCTTCTTTCTGGGGCTTTACGTGCCAAAACCAGTTCTGATTATGACGTGAGAGAAGGTCCTTAAAGACCTGCCGGATATCTTCTTCTTTCTGGGGTTTTACGTGCCAAAAGCAGTTCTGATTATGAGGCACGCCGTAGTGGAGGGCTCCGGATTAATTTTGACCACCTGATATGAACACGCAGAAAAAGGATAAAATGATGACTGACACTCATTCACAGGCAGGAAGCACACAACCTTTCGAGCTTCGTAAGCTTTTACTGAAGGGGTGCGATGAGCAGGTCCGATACCTGTACATCGGACTTAGCAGTCGCCGTTCAGAAATGAAAAAAAAAAAAAAAAAAAACAGAGTGAAGGGGATGCCACCCATATGCCACCCGTATGAGTGAGGTAGGAGACGGGAAAAAATTGTACGCGAACAGCCATTGCTGTCTCGCTGTTAACGTTTACTAGAAAACCTTGGGCTCGCTTGTATGAAACGTTTCACCTGTGAGCATATTTACCGGGTAGGACAAAATGCTTCGTACAAGTGACACTAAGCCGACGTGCAGTAAGTTGTCGAGAAACAGAAGGAAAAAACTTATGCTGAAGCCTCTACTCTTCTTTACTCGACAGTTTTTTGTGTAACATCTTAATGTGCGAAGCATTTGTGCGTAGGGTACGTATGGGTACAAATAACTTGTACAAGTCCAACCACGTATGACTTTGTGCAAGCGACCTTTGGTCGCTTCTGTTATCTGACCTCCGACTGGCATACGACTGCTTATGCAGCATATCAGACAGAACCTCTCCAGTAAATCTGTAGTGGCTGGTCTAGACGTCTTTTAACGATCTCGCAATATACGAATAAGGAAAAGTGCCAAATTCACATGTAAATGGACTTCGCACCATGTACACTTTCCTTACTTATACATATCTGCGTCGGCTATAAAAAGTGCCAGCAACAGTAATGTAAACTTCAGGCCACCGTCTTCGGCTGTCGTGACTGTGCAGAGAACAAACTTAACAATCAATTATAAGATGTACTTGACATATGTCGTACCTGCTTAAGACTCCATCCTCGACGAAGTCCGAAAATTATTTGGTAGCTCTTAGATGTTCTTAATGACCCTGCCGTTGATCATGCCATACTGTATATGCCAGTTCCTGTGCGATCTTCAAGGTCATGTTATTCCAGATTTGTGCAGGAGTACGAGCGGCACGGAATTCCCATCTGGGGTTTGACAACTCAGAACGAACCAACGACCGGTTTCGTGCCGGGATTCCGCTGGCAGACCCTGGGCTTTACGGCCAACCACCAGAGGGACTTCGTCAAGCTCGATCTCGGACCTGCTCTGACCGAAGCTGGTTACGGCGCGGACAAGCTGCAGCTGATGATTCTCGACGACAACCGCATCGTCCTTCCCCACTGGACAGACGTGGTTTGTACAGTATTCTTCTGAGACCTCTTGCACGTTTAATGCGAGCGGTTCGTAAGAACAGGGGCGGGCCTATTGCGATGCCGAATGTATTGTTAGCACAGGCGGCCATCCAACGTCTAGCAGTTCTTACAAAGACAAAGCTTTGTGAGTTCGGCGCCCGATTTCGTGTGTAGCGGTCAAGCTACTTGGTTCACGTTCATGTAATAAAACACAATATAAAGGCAAGACAAAGTTTTGATTTCTATAAAGACAAGTCCCAGCGATGCATCCTGGGTTTATATTTTCTTTCCCAGGAGCGCTGCCCTGATGCATAATAAAAAAAGTTGCGTACTTATAAAAATGAGTAGATCCGCACATCGGGTTTATGTAGGCCTCACAGAAGTTCACTAACGCTATTGTCAACACAGACACGTGTTATTTATACAGATATTCAAAGCTTCAAGGCTCTGGAAGATAACAGCGCTGCGTTACGCATAAATGGAACCATGGTGGCATCCCGTACCGTACATCTTGAGCTAAAGCCAGTGTTTCATAGTGTCTAGTCAACTTACTGGTTAAAACCTCTTGCTCAGGTATTAGCTATTTATTTATGGGCGCAAATATTATTTCAACAATTCTATACCACGTTTCCTATACAGTTTTCTGCAAGAACTCACCCCTTATAACGTGGCCCGTATTTTCAATTGGTTAAGGAAGCTTTGCAAAAAAAATTTAAAACGGCAGACTGACACGCTTGATATCCAAAAAAAATGTCGCAGTTTCGCCCGAAAGGCGAAGCATCAATTGCGATAGCGAATTGGTAAAGAGCTATTCGGAGTAGGGATAGTAGAGTAGTTTTATCGGCCGCATAAACTTGGACACATTCGCTTTCAACTGAATTGACAAGCGTGGTGTCATCGCGCACAAGCAAACATGAATAGATCACACTGAATGACCGCAGACGACTGTCAAAACGCTGGCGCGGCCGCTGCAGCGGGCGAAGAATCGTGCGGTCTATCGCTTCAACGGAAACTGAGCGGCGAATGGACAGCGCATAAAGGTCAGAGCCGTGTGGAGACACGGCCGGGCTCGACTGGCGCGCGCGCTCGCTCGCTTCTTAAGAAGCCAGTGCGCGCGCCAGTCGAGCCGGCCGTGGTGGCGATAAAGAGGCGGTGCGGGCGACGGCCACCACAGCCAGTGCAAGCGTATCTGTTGGCAGAGTAGAAGCTGCTCCCCCCGTCCCTCCCGCGCTGCTCCCCTTTTTCTTTTTTCTTTTTTTTCTTTCTTTTTTTTTTTTTTGCTTTCGCGTGGGAGATTGCGTTGCCAGTTCTCCTTGCGCTGGGTTGCAAGATAAGCATTTGGTGCCGTAGCACAGCGTCGCCCCGCCTCCCTCCCCCCCATACCCCCACGGCCTTTTGGGCGACAATCGCGTTTGCTTTCCGCCGTGCGTTGGCTCTCTGTGATAGCGCGCGTCCCCCGCGCGCTTTTACTCGTACGGCGACGGCGACGCCGACGGCAGAAATCCCGTTGAAGTGTCCATATAATTGCTATCGCAATAAAATGCAGCGCTCTCGATCTGTTTTCAGCAACAACAGGCGTTGCGTTTGGCTTTGTTCGCCAGCCTGCCACCTCTCAGTTGCGATCGCGTACTTTTTTTTTTTTTACAACACGATGCGGGTGACTTCGTTCGTAAGGTGCCTGTACACCAATTATGGCATGTCGTTGCCTGAAAAAAAAAGACTGCAGGCGTGTGACCTTGCAAAATCACAACCCTATTTCTAGCGAAGCTTTTTGTTTCGAGCAGTTGCCATAAAAATTTCAGTTGCCTGTAAATAAATCACACACTTTAAAACGTTGCCCCTTTATGACTGGCCCGTCTGAAACTCAGCAAGCATATAACATTTGTGGCACTTGGTAAAACTATTCTGATTGCAGTGATTCAATCACACGCATTTTACTTTGCGAGAATATTCGCCTTATTATTCCCCCCATTTTCCGGAGATGTGATGTTGCAGTTCACAGTTTTCGGGCCCCGAGACAGCATGCTAAATTCTGCATAGCTCCTAAAACACAGTTATAACGTCTCCGGATAGCCTGCATTTGTAATTTATTGCTAAAGCCTGTAATTTACTCTGCACATTATCTATAACCTGCTTCTAATTTTAAACAAATATTAACAATGCGCATTTTGCAGTTCACCGAGGACTCCGTCGAAATCTACTACAAACCTCGTATAACGGGAAAATAAGAACAAAAAGGAAGAGTTCAGTCATTATTTGCAACGCTCCTAATCTGGCTAGCTTCGTCAAACATTGCATTGAGCATGACCCCCATTTCTAGTAAACATAAATTTGGCGTAAAATAGATTTATCTCGGGTTACTGTGAAGCATAGCTGATGACGGCAGTATGACACTTTCGAGGGCGTGCTCAAATATTTAGCAAGGTCAGTGTTTATTTCACACGCCTTTAACTTCGCATACAGATTTGTCATAGCTTTCCCCCGTTATCATTAAATTTAATACTGGTGGCATTTGTTATTCTGCTAGGAAAAAGGATTAAAATCTGCGCCTTCGTAAGACACTCATAACGTTCCGGAGCACTGGCATACGCAATTAAATTCAAAAGCCGCAATACACCCGCCAACTTTTACCTTTGCCGACATATTAGCCATTACCTGGTCTTTATGTTCACGAAAAGAATGCAGCAGATCCAGTGAGTTGGAATCTATATACAGCGAAGCTTTGTGTGAGTGCATAAAGAATCGCAAACACACACACACACATACAAACACGCACACACAAGCACGGGCGCACACAGATTATATCGAGCCTTTTGTTAAGCGCATCTGCTGAGTACCAGCGAGTACGACGGACGACTTGAACGCATCATGGTTTCAGAGGCAGCACGCACATACGTGCATAGCGCAATTCGAATCCATTCTATCCGCACGATATGTTTACTTCCTTATTACCGTGCAGCCGCGAATGTGCGAAGGCGAGCTTTCTGGGTCTTTTTTTTTTTATTTCCCCCGCGCTGCCGGCGGTGCGGGCGCCGCTGGATGCGCGGAGGCGACCGCCATCTGGTGGTGCTGCAAAAAACCCAGCGGCGTGTGCGGCGCGCGTCCTCCACTGTGATTGGTAGGCCTATTCGGCAAGGGAACAGCCAAGCCACCGCGCCCACGGTCACGAAACCCGACAAGGTTCGCAAAGCAAAGCTGCGCTTTTAAGAGGAAGCTTCAGCACGCGTCCCAACTCCGGTGCGGCCTATTCAAATACATGTAAAACGCGGAAACGCTTTTCTGAGATAAACCCTCGACCGATTTTAATGAAATTTGTTGCATTTGAAAAAGAAAGTTAAATTCTAGTGATTATTGGAAGCGGAATTCCGATTTAAGGCCTGAATTTTGTTAAAACATTTTTCAAAAATTTGAAAGTTCGAAAAAAATAGAAGCACGAAGTTTACAAATTAATATCTCTGCATCCAGAACAGATATTGCGGTTCTGTAAACGGCATCCATTAGATAGTTCAAAGCGGACATATTCTATATGCCAATTTATATCTTAGGTGAATTTGTTACGTTGTGTACAAGGGTTCTGCAAAAGCTATATTTTCATATTACTATTTTTTTAGATTCATGTGCAATATTTCAATTTTTGTCCGCTTTAGATGTACTATTAGATGCAATTCACTGAATTGTGATATCATTTTTATTGCTAAGTTACAGCGCTGTAAATTTGATGGTTTCGTTTTCTGAAAATTTGTGATTTTTCCAATTGTTAATAAAATATTGACCACCTAAATCGAAAATTAAGACCAACAGTCGCTAGATTTTAAGTATTTCTTTTAAATGCTACAAACCTCGTCAAATTTGGTGCAGTGGTTTCCAAGAAAAACGAATTCTCCTTTTACATGTATTTAGGTAGGAGCACCCGAGCTAAGCGTCCTCTTAAAACAAGGTGCGTTCTTTTAGGTCGCCGAGGACAACGGGCGAACCATGTATAACGCATGGAGGGTTCGTGAATTTTTTGTAGCGCTCTCAATTAATCCAGTGACTTCAAAATTTCGGGAGACATTGCACTGAGATACCCGTCATCATCATCATCATCATCATCAGCCTATATTTATGCCCACTGCAGGACCAAGGCCTCGCCCTGCGATCTCCAATTACCCCTGTCTTGCGTGTCTACGCTGATTCCAACTTGCGCCTGCATATTTCCTAACTTCATCACCCCACCTAGATACCCCTAATTTATGTTAAATATGAAATATTGTGTAAAGCAGAGTTAATTTCCGGGCATTGGGAAACGTACCTAATAACGGCGGCGTGACATCTAAAAACACTTTTCTGGGATTTTTTTTTTTGGAAAAGTTGTATTTCATCCACACACATTTCATCCACACGTATTTCATCCACAGATATCCACAGGTAACTTCGCACACTGGTTTTGTATAGTACTTTGCCTATTATTGCTAAGTTTGATTTTGGTGGCATTTGTGGCTATGCAACGGCTACTTGCAAAATATTATGCCTCCCGTAATAGTTAACTATATATGCTCCAGAGCATTTGATTACGCAATTTATTGCAGAGGACGCCATCAACCGAATCAGTTTCAATTATCTTGACCCATAACGGGCCCCTTATCTTTGCCAAATGTAAACTGTGTTGAACGTGGAGTTCCAACGGGACACTGGAAAACATATAGCGTTCAATGGCCACATAACAATTTTGAGCACATGTTTAAGAAAGTTTTCACAAGTATTTTAAATACTCCACCGAAATTTCACTACGCACACTACTTTGCCATAGTTTTTTTTCCCCCCATGGTAGCGAAATTTGATCTTGGTCGCGTTGCAAGCAGTGGGCTAAACCTTGCGCCACTCCTAAAACACACTGATAACGGCCCGGAGTGCTTGCATTCAAGCGAGGACAGAAGAAAGGAAGACCAGATAGGGCAAGCGCTACTTCAAAAGTTTATTCTATGATAAACACGCTTTTTTATCAATCGACAAAGACCAAAAAGCAAAGTACATCTTACGCCAGGGCACTCCCAACCCCAGAAAAAGTCAAACTGTGAACGTAACAATGCATTCTGGACTGTGAACGAAACAGCGTAACTTACGGGACACACCGAGTGGCAAACAGGCGTACAGAGCGCTGACTTCCAACTGCTTTAAGTGACACCAGGTGGCCTGTTTCGATAAAATGAGTTGGAATTAAGTCAGCGCTCTATGTGTCTGGTTGCCACCTGCCGGGTTCCGCTTCATTGGCACTGTTTCGCTAAAAGATTGTGCCTTACCAACTAGCTCGGGATCAGACGGTAGTGCATTCTATCTATTTCCGGCTTTATCGCGTTTGAATTCCTGATAATATTACTATAAGTTGTTCCGGCCTGCCGATCGAAGCCTCATAGTGTTTGTATGACGGTACCTGGCAGACATCAGCAGCCATCCTAAGGACACAGATGCATATTGTTCGGACCCAATCAGTAAAATAAATTAGTTTGAATTAGCTACGTCAGAAAAAAAAAAGATTACAAATACCGCACATCAAAAAACGAAGGGAGCACATTGGTGTTGAATCACAGGGGAAGCACGTGACCATAAGAAATAGTTCGGTGTAAAATGTACTAAAATACTGATTTACTTGGGTGAACCAAATACACCTGATCAACAAATGAACCAATCTAGTGTACACAACAATGATACGAGCTGAATTGCACGTGATGCCAAGGCAACTAAAATAATATAAGTAATAAAAGGCAGAAAAAAACAGCGCAGTAACACTTCGAGATATATGCACCACACAGACATGCAGAGGCGACAGAAACCAGACGAAGCGTAGTCTCACAACTGCCTTGTCCATCTCGCTTATGGTTTGACTAATAACGTCTTTCCCCATCGGTCAGAGCCACTAGCAGCGTTCCTTGCCGTTACAACTAGAGCAGCCTATAACCCTGCTAATTTAGGACACAAAGGTTTCAGTCCCGAAAGCTTCAGGAAAGCATTAAAAGAAGTTCAGAGGCAATTTCTACTAAGGGTCGCTTCAGGCCATTGTGTCCTTTCTTTTCAAGGGAAGGACACAATGCTTCCGAGATTGCGTCAAGTTCCACAGATTCACAATGTGACGTAACGATATATAGTAGCTACGACATAAACGTCCATCCCTACGCAGGTGCTGGGCGATCCCGAGGCGGCCAAGTACGTTCAGGGAGTCGCTGTTCATTGGTACATGGACCGTTTTATCGGCCCTTGGGTGCTGGACAAAGTGCACGAGAGCTTCCCGGACAAATTTATTATGGGCACCGAAGCGTGCACTGGTTCCGCTATAAAAACAGAGGACAAGGTCAAGCTTGGCAGCTGGAAACGAGCAGAGTTGTACGCCAGAGACATCCTCGAGGTGAGTTCTTGTTGCACAGATCAAATATCTGCGATTCATAAAAAATAGCGGTTGGCGATAATGTGGCAAACGTTGCGTAAGGCCCAATTGTTTCACTGAGTTGAACAAAAAAATGTAAACAGAAAAATATATGCGCCAATTGGAAACAGACTACTAAAATAAGTTATGACACCATCCATAAATTATTTGATAAACAATTAGAGCTACACAGGAGCGGTTCACATTTACCTCAAAAATAAGGATTGCCTGCCACGAAACGTGCGTTCAGTCTGAAAAAATCCTAGCGCACTTGCCAGACCTAGAGCTGGCATCGCTTAATGGGGAGCCGAATTCACAGAGATCTTCATAAGCGAGAGCTGTCTGGAATTGTCTAAGCTAATTTCAGAGCTGTCTGCACTCCCGAGGGGCACCATTAGGAGCCCCCCTCCCCCCCCCCCCCCCAAAAAAAAAGAAAAACAAAGAACTAAGATCCAACGCCCATGTCGGAATCTACGCAACCAAGCTTTAGCAACGCGGTTAATTAAATCAAGTTCAAGTAAACGGCGGTGCGAAAGCATTTGCTTACTTTCCTCCTATACAACGTGTAATGTGAGGGAATGTTTGTGCATAATCACCACAAAGGCCACAACTTTATTGTCATCTAATGTTTATGTTTTCGCACAACAACGCTCACAAGCTATGTCGGAATGCAAAACTTCAGATCAGGCTGATGCACAGCGTGAGACGGCTACGCCACGATGTCCGAGGGCGAAGGCGATGTATGATGCTTATCGAGGGACGAATGGGGAAGACAAGTGTATGCACAGCAAAGTACGACACGTATCAAGTAGCATTCAGGATTCTGTCGCCATTCATGAAGATTGGCCAAGAACGATCACACATCCAGTGGCAATTACCCAATGGCGAAATCAAAGAAAATAAATTTAAAATAAAAAATCCCTAAAGCGTTGCCACCTTTGCTCTATGCAGACGACAAGGACAATTACGGCAGTTTTAGCGGTCGATGCCTCGCAGTGTGGAAGATTCGAAGACGAAGGACGGCACTTCGCTTGATCTCTTAAACAGACTGTTTTTATTATACGTGTCCTCGCCCCCTGTTTTTGGTGAACGGTGACAGTATAACTCATCACTTCATTAACCAGTCGGTATGTTTATAGATACTTAGATAGTCGACATTATATTTTCAGGTTTTATGCAGTAACTTATTTTTCTTTACGTAGTACAGAGGTGCTGCATACTTGAACTTCATATAAGCCCGTTTGCTTGTACTTGCATTTGGCGTACATATGACCTTTGTATATATACCCACAAACATATTCGCCAAGATACTGAGCGACCCAGCAGCAGCCACGTCAAACAAGGGAGGGTAGGCTAAGAAAGATTCGCTTTATTAGTCTAGAACTGAATATTCTGTGGGCTCGTGTCGTAGGCTGCCGCAACTGGCACGGAAATCGAGAATTGCTCTTACTTAAGTGTATGTTCTGGAAATATGTGCCTCTTTAGCTGCTTTCAATTTCAGCTTCCACAGCAAGAGAGAGTTTTAGCTCGTGTCGGGTACTGTCGGTCAACAACATGAAGTTGAAGTTTGCTTGTAAACGAAGTGATTGATTACAAAGTGGCACTAATGGCCCTGTGCATGTGTAACCTCGTAAGTTTTGAAAGTTAGCGATGATAAAGTATAAGATAACAAAAAGAAACAAAACACAAAGCTGTCGCCCGCAGAAGTAATGTAATAAAAAAACTAAGCGCACAAATCACTGAAAGTTGACCATGGCACTTTTCTGAATGTATATACCTAAACTCCGTTTTATGCATAGCATGCAACGCTGTGGAGGCTAGCAGGAATCCTTGCCCGCAGCTGCGTTTGCAACAAGAAATAGTTAGGCGTGTTTTTTTTTTGCCAGTAATTATTTTGCTGACAAAAAGAACATTTCTGCTGGCAATTTTGCCAGCAGAAGCTTCCTTATTTAGGCTAAGGAATAATTTAAAAATGTTTAATCACTCAAAATGAACAAACTGTTTTATATGTTTGTTAATACGTTGTTTTCGACCATTCTATTCATTGTGTTCCTTTTCGGGTTTTCATTAGCAAACCGTCAGGGCAACCTCACAGGCCCGTGACTCGCGCGAGCATGTGTGACCACGAGACTTGACCGCGAGACTTGATAACGAAAGCCGCATGAGTGAAATATTTTGATGACCGAACTTCTAGCGTAGCTTCCACGGCGTTGTACGCTAAGTGTGAAACGTAGCGTACACATATCAAAGTGCACGAGTGGTATATAGCATGATGTGAAAAACTAACAGAAAGTGTGTAAAGGTGTTAAACTGTTTCTTCTCCTCCCGACCCTTCTTGCACATGCGTGATCTTGTACAGCACCCGTAAAAAACCCGCGGAAATTTATAGCGTTTTCTTTTCCTTAAAGAAGAAAACCACACCGTCTTATACTGCACATCATTCGCACGTCACCAAGGCAGGTTAACACGTTGCTTTATCTTTATCTCATTTTGAGCAAAGACACTTGATACAGTCTTCTTTATTACCGAACCAACAGGACCTCAACCATTGGGTTAGCGGATGGACGGACTGGAACCTCGCCCTTAACACTGAAGGTGGTCCCAACTGGGCGAACAATTTTGTCGACTCGCCCATCATCGTGAATGCCTCCGCTCAAGAGTTCTACAAGCAGCCAATGTACTACGCACTGGGCCACTTTAGGTATGCCTGTTCGTTTTTCTGAAGAAAGGAAACACATTTGTCTTACTCGTAAGTCGGATAATACATTTAACGAACAAACGATGGAATGAATGAATGAATGAATGAATGAATGAATGAATGAATGAATGAATGAATGAATGAATGAATGAATGAATGACATCATAATTCTTAATTTCCAGGCTCAAATAAAAATTTAATGCTGGATGTGTAGCGAGTTCACACCACTTTCACACTGCAGGAAAAACGTTCTTAGTACAAGTTTACCGGGGCATTTTTTATCTTCGCAGCAAAGTACTTCCGAGGGGTAGCGTTAGGATTGACTCACAACTGGAGCAAGCCCGTTTGCTGGTGGAGAATAACGCGACTGCTACGAATCTGACATATGCTGCATTCAGAACACCTGATTCGGCACTGGTCGTGATTGTCTTGAACAGGTAAGTCAATGCTTGCATTCTGGCACGTGCCACTTGCATTTCCTGTAGTTCTTTAATTACTTTACGAAAAGTATGCATTGCAGTGAAAACTAATTAGCAAAATACAGTGAACGGATAAACTTAAAGTGGTACCGCTGTAATGTGAACGTTGTTGCAAAATCCTTTTAAAGACGAAATGTCTACACTGTACCAAATATTTAGAGCTTGAATAACACATGCTTAACAAAAAAAGTATTTCATAGCTAGCCGTGTCATGGTAATGAGTGCTGGCGTGATTGTAGTTCAAGACATTGTCTAGTCTGTCAATGGTGGGGATGTTGTTTGGACCAGTTCATTTGTCGTGGTGAAACATGGAAATGAGTTTGTTGACTAGCGTAGATCCGTACACATCAACCCCGTTTTTTTTCGGTTAATAAAACCGAGTATGCGACTTTAGAGCCCTATAAACGGTCATTTCATCAACGTCTCTTCTTTACAACAACTGACATGTCTGAAATCATTTGCGACCAGGCAAGCGTATAGCCGCAGGCACGCTTTTGCAAGAGATCGATTATGTTGAAAGTTGTCGACATTTGCATGGCAATATTAGGCCAAATACCATTGAGTTTCCTACAAAAGTTACTAAAGAGAATTCTATAGCGCTTCGATAGTTCAACTACAATGGGAATTATGGTCCGAACATAGATGCTTGCGGCTTCAGATGTTCTTGTGACTTTCTTTACTACGTGTTATCTGTTTTTATTGGCATAAATTTTGAAGCAGTCCTGTATATCTAAACGCAGAAGGCAATAAAGCTTCGCGCGCATGGGTAATCATTCTCATTGTTCCTGTATCTAACGCAGAAGGCAATAAAGCTTCGCGCGCATGGGTAATCATTCTCATTGTTGCATTTATTACGCAAAATATTAGTTAAGGTGGTCAATTTGCACAGAGACGAAGCCGCTTGAAGCCAGAAGGCCCAAGTTTAGGCAAATATACGTACCAATCATCGTTCGCATGCTAGCTGAGCCACCATGCTTGCTGCTCCGGTATAAAAATTATATCACCAGAGTTCCCTATAGTAATTTTTGTAGAAAACCCTATGAGCCATGGGGTAACGGCAAGTTACGATTCATTATCGTTTCCATCACGTTTTTCAGAGACAACGACAAGTTCACCCTGAAGATCAAGGATGCGTCCGGCACCGGCAGCGTTCAGAAGGTTATTACCGAGAGGTCGATAACAACGTTTATATGGAAGCAATAAAATCTGTTCTTTCACCAGCCAGACGCGTTGCCTTTATTGTTACTTTTGTTTTTACTTGTGGTATAATCGCCTCCCTGTGCATGTTATAATACTGTACAGTAGGTTGTTGTGTTTTTACTACGACCTCTCAAACTACGACATTTTCAAATGCCCAAGCCGCATTTAAATAGATTTATTTTAACTCTTCACCAAAAGTGATTGCTTTGACTTCTTATTTACAGAGCACTGAATGGCCATCGCTGTCTTCCCAAAAATGACCACACAGGCTCGTGCGGCAAAATCTCACGGCATTCTTCAAAGGTTTTTCTTCGTTTGTATCTTAATATTTCCTTAACCTCATATTCCCACTTAGGTTCCAGTTCTAATCGTTTCTCTCTTTCTCTCTCACACATAGAGGTAATTCGAAAAAAAATCTTCATATCTGTTACATCATTTGTAGATAGGACAGAATAGAGACAACAGCAAGATAAAGGATGTTAGACCTACATTGTGTGCAAGTTCATGGGTGGGCGCGAAATGTACAAATTTTGCTGAAAGAAAAGAGAGCAGCATAACGTGGTAGCAATATAGATAATAATTGTGGATTAAAAAGCAGTCAGACCACAAAACACGCTCACTGACGTGAGCTTAATTGGACATGAGCATGGGGTTCATGTTCATCCCCTTACTATACTTTAAAGGAAGTGCGCGAACGACTGGCAACACCCGAAATCCCCGCCGCGTGAGAACGGTGACACCGACGCCGACAGGGTGCACAAGTTGTTTCTTGTTCTTCATATTCCATGGCAACATAGTAAAGTTATTCAGCTACTACTGTAACTTTGACGCTGCAAGGTCGGGACTTTCCCATCCCCCCCCCCCCCCCCCCTTTCGCCTCATTTCAGAGCATGTTTCAATTTACAGTTCTGTCCATAATACGCAATAGTGACGTGATAGCTGGCGCAATTTATGCGCAGTAAGTCTTGTACTGTTTCGGGTGGTATTCATTGTAGTAAACATTCGCAGACACGCGGTAGCAATCTCGTTTATGCTAAATTAGGCTACTCGATCCGGTCCTCCAATTCAGGTTGCCAGACGCTCCAGATCCGCGTCAGAGGAAGCACGTGCCGACATACGACGTAGCACCCCCGCGCGAGCCAGACAAAAAATAGTCGTCAATAAAAGCGACCACTACAGTGGCTGTCGCTTCCAAATCAGTCCTACGCTAGCCCAGCAAGGTTTTATCACTATGATGGAGCTGCTGTCACTGCTCGCCTTTCGACTGAGAGGAAGAGCTGAAGGTGCCGCTAACAAATGCTTTGCCATCATCTACGTGAGGCACACGAAGCATGAAAGCATGACAACACGATTGCCAAACCGCCTATACGGCCGAGCCATCGCCAGCAAAAGCGCACTGATGAAAGCTGAATAGCACTCACGTCGCCATTAAACTGGCTAAATCTCGCAATTCCTTCGACGTCGTCGGAGGGAGCATTTCGGAGCGCTCCAAGTCGGATTTCAGTAAACTTTAAGGAACCAGCCGAATATAGTCGCAGCGCCATTTTTTGACTCCCCGAATCAGATGACTGCCTCTGGAGCGCTCCGAAACGAGCACCTGAAGATACCATTAGAGAAAAGAATTTTGGTCGGTGATCGAGTGGTCTTCATTTGTGTCGGTGGCGCTCTCTGGTGCTGCAAAAGCGGAGAGGCAGGACCTCTTTCTCACTTCTATTTCCTATCCTACATTTCGTTCCTTGTCACTGGCTTCATTCATATGATTTCACCTCACCGCTGGGTTACGGATAAACTGCATAACGTGAAATCAGTCCATAATATTAACGAACGCTAAAGACGCTAGGCACGGTATTGTCCAGGCACGGAATTCATTTGTGCGATATATGTGAAGTTGAGAGCTAAATTCTTCAACTGACAGTCTGCGGGTCTAGAGTTCAAATTGTCATGGGGCACTGCGACTTTATTTCTTTATGATATTCTAATGAAGCACTCTGGGATTCCAGCGAACAATCAGAACGACGAGGGAGCCTGTACAAGTTATCACCATAAAATTTGTTAAGTTCTTTTCAGACCCTGCAATTTTTCCTGAGCAAAGGTTTGTATGCTGCAAATTACAAAAAAAACGTGCGAACGAGTACTCATCTGCATTGTTTTACTTCATGAGCATCTGAATATATTATTCCTTGCACGCAGTGACTGTTACTCATGCTCCGCCTGGTTAACCTTTTCGTGCTTTATTTCACCAGGATGTACTTGCGCGTATGAATAATGGAGCAGTACGTACCACACTTATCGTATCTATCTTCTTTGTTTGTCTATCATGTGCAACGTGAAACCTAATACAACGTAGTGCCTGTTCCGTTCGTGTTTCTGTCTGCTTCTAACAGCGAAGCTGTTCTAGCTAACCGTAAAAAGTGCCGCCTGCCGCAAAACTTCGCCGAGCTATGATGTCACTGCGTTGCCTAGCAACCACCTAGCGGAGCGGCGTGTGCCTCGCCTCCTCTCCGTGCCGTGCACATGCAACACCTCTAGGTGGTGTTGGCACATGTTGCATTGACATGGGACGTTAAGGAGAGGAAAGGAGAGCATGCGCGTGGCGCGCGCAGTGCTCGGGAGAGGGAAAGAGAAAATGAGAGCGAAATAGAGAGAGAAAGAAACTGTAGCAGCACCTACGAGACAACGTGCAGAGCTGCTGCCGACGCCGCCCGCGTTTCCCCGTTTCCCGGGTTCACGCCGGGGAAACGCGGGCGGCGTCGGCAGCAGCTCGACAGGTTTTGACCAGCCACGCCCCGGCAAGTGTGGAGGCGCAGCATGGCCGTGACGTCACCGGGGAGATAAAGCTCGGAGCCGCCGCGACGACGGCACGACTCTCGTTGACTGTGGGTGGCGAGTACATGTAGCCTTGACATGGGACGACCAAAGAAGGTTCGGACACCGGAAGAAGAAGCCGCTCAACTTGAAGCGCGCCGCGCGGCCAAGCGAGAATCTGCACGTCGGCGGCGAGCCGATTCGGAATACCGTGCCTAGCAGGGCTTAGCATTTCCTAGCGAAACTTAGCCAAACCTAGCAAAACCTGGAAGAAGCTGGATCGATCACCAGCTCCGCTATTTACTCCAGCCTTGCACCACTAGTGCAAGTTGCCCACTTTTTTTTAAGTGCGAAACCATAGAGTTAACGTAAGTAACTCTATGTGCGAAGCACCTTAGGGGCCCGGGCTGTCGGCGGCGTTCGTCGCGTGTGATCTGTGGTGATCACGCTCACAAACAAATGATCAAAACAGGGTCAAAGCAAGTGCAGAATTGATCAAAACTGGTTCAAAATAAACTAACATGATTCAGAATAACTTAAAAGACAGGAATAATCAAGCATTAAGCTCATTAATTAACAGAAACTCGTTAAAATCGGTTCCGAAACGCCAGACTAGTACCAGCGCAGCGCAAGAGTAAAGTCCCTAGATGTTCTGCTAGCTATCTAGGAACCTTAAGCAAGAGAGGACGCCACCACCTCACAAGCGCTCGATTGCTTCACACTTCCCCACAGGCGCTGAGTCGTGCTCCCTAGAAGGCTTCAGAAAAAATTGGAGGACGCTTAAGCTTCGCTTTTAAGAGTGGAACGCGATAGCATTCAAAGATCCCTGACTGCTTCCCCCGCTCCCCGACAACTGCAGCTTAAGCAACCGTAATGGTTACCGGGAAACACTGGCTGCGCACGCTATGCACGAAGGCGAGCTTTCTGGTATAAACGCGGCGCGGCCTCTTGCGTGGGGCGATCCCGGAGATATTGCACAGCCGCGCCAAAAAAAAAAAAGCATAATTTTCAGGTTTCCGCTTTGTTTCGTACTTTTAATATTTCAGTCTGAGAATATTTAACATAAAAGGCATGCGCTGTGGTTGTGTTGTTTCATGACATTTGTTTGTGAATTGTCATTCTCAAAATTCGAGGGAATAGCTTTGCCCAGTATACAAGACAAGCTGTGAGCCACATTAATGATAGAATGGTGTGGCAATATAACTCGGATATACCGCATGTTATATAAGAAGTCGTGGCATATGCATGTGCCTAAATATTTTCGGAGGACCTGCGTGGTTGGGGATGACTTTCTCCGCCACCCGCTGACATCACACGCCGACGCCGGTTGCCGACGCCGGATTTTCTGCAACACGGGGCCCTTAACGCTGTCGCGTTAAAATAGCGCCTCTTCCTCTTCCCAACCACAATCTCTCTCTCTCTTCCCCAGGATTCACGTTAGTGGAGCTGCTGCATTAGCGCTGGATTTGAGCACAATTTGAGCTACATTTGGCGCTTAATTTGAGCAGGATTTGAGCTGGATTGGAACTGCATTTGATTTGGGGCGCAGAACGATCTTGAAGTCGTTCTGAGGTATAAGCGGCCGCAGCCGGCGACGCGGCCGGTGCGTCTCTCGGGGCGAGCTCTTCTTGGCATTCGCTGCGGACGCGTCGCGTGTCGCTGGTTCATATAACTTTTTTGTGTATTCTGCTCTAAAAAACTTATAATTATGGATTACCAAATAGCCCGAGCCAACGCTTCGCTCGGTAATACAGTAACTTTCATCGCAACCTTTATCCAAGGAAAAAAGAATGGAGGGAACATACTTAACCATTAGCTTATTCACACATTCCATCAGGATCCGTTGCTGAGCGCTTCCTGCAACGATAAGTTTCTACGCACAATGAATACAACACACTGAGTTTCAACCAGATTTTTAATACTGCATCGAGTCCGCATCACAACCATACAAATTCGACGTCTTCGGGTGCTTCCGCTAATGCCTATATGTGCCATCTGTCGCATGAATTTCCAGACCAAAGCCCTCGATATCGAAATGTGCATAATGCCTTGAAACGTTCGCGACTCACTGTACGATTGGTTTAATTTTGGACAGTGGAACCCCAAGTGAATATGTACTGTTACAACTGCCCGGTGCCGACGATATTTGATGTCATGTGCAGTCACGAGTGCTCTGGCCTGTAAACTCTTGGGACGAATAGTACATAGCTCACTTCTTTCGCAAGAGCACCACCAGCAATTTGATCAAAGAATCTTTGGTCACCCCGTGGCTGAATGATTCGACATTCATAAGTCATCAAACGCACCGAATCCTTTGAAGAAGTCTGGGTGAAACCAGCCGAACAGTTTGCAGTCTTCGTGTTCGTCGCTGTTTTCGAGCGCGTCTTCGATCACAACTGGCCCCGCGGTACACTCTGGTCCGAAATGACCCGTTCTCCTGCACAAGTAGCACATTCTCTCCTGCGTAGGACAGCTTGCGGAACCATGAACAACGTTGCACGTGGTACAAGTCGTTCCCTGATCAAGATTTCTCTCGGACTGGTCATACCTTTTTCGAATGCGCCGCTTCCGAAAGTTGGGGTCGTTGTTGTCGCTGTTACCCAACACGTGATTGCCGAGCACACCATCGTCCGCCGCTCTGCACAGTTCCTCAACTTTGGCCATGGTGAGGTTTCGCTGGCCAAGCATCAGCTCTCGAAGATCGGCGTTGTTGGTGCCGAATATCACCTGGTCGCGTACCATGATGTCTGAGGCACTCGCCGAAGTCGCAGTTGTCGGCCTGGTCCTTGAGCGCTTGCAGAAACTTTCGGTGAGACTCGCCGTCACGTTGCGTTCGGATTCGAAACAGGTACCTCTCGTACAGGTCATTGGGGCGCTTCAGACCGTCGTCATCAAAACTGCTGGCGTCCGACAGTTCGCTCTTCCCTTCCTCTTCGCCGTTTTCATCGGAGCTGTCGCGGATGGACGAGGAAAGGAAAAAGTCACGGAGTGAAAATACGGGCGGTAACCTTACGTTACCACTAGCGACTTTGGTATCAGCCACTTGCGGGCTCACTTCTCCACGAGACTCGGGCTCTTCGAGGCCTCTCGCTATGTGCTGCAGCACGGAGGCGGGAAACAATTCCATCGCGATTACATAAGCCGTGGGCATACAATGTAAGGCCCTTTGCCGAGCATCGAACGATGACACGGTGGTTTCTGCAACGCAGTGAAACTTTCTCCTGGGACAGGAACCCCGTTATATAAGCTTCGTTCGAAACGGGCCAAGGTTCTTCCTCTGGCGTCTGTGCAGAAAGCACGACGCATGTGTAACCTACAGCTTGCGTTCGATTGGTCAGACAACAGGAAGTGAAGCGTGCAAGGTCTCGAGTCCTCCAATCACGGCCACCGTGTGACCGCCTGTTTCAAGTGCACTACGCCGAGGACACATCAGTGACCTCGGCACGCGATGCAGAAATAACAAAAATTCAAGCGTTACACCATCACCTCGGGCAGGCATTTCAATCTGCAACTTCGTCACAGAAGTAGAAAAATAACACGCAACAGCATTGACCCGATTGCGTTGATTCCAGATCGAGATCGAGATCTTTAAGGACAACGCCGGTGTCTGCGTGCTCTGCCATCAGTGGGAGATATCTCTGGCACTGTTTTCCAAAAACCGGTTCCTCGGACTGACAGTCGACATCTACCGTTCACAACGTTGTTTCATTTCAGTGCGAGAAAGGAACCTGAGAGCGAAAAGTTTCCGTAAAGCGCTGGAAGACTCTGGTCCCGTATCTCCTAAAAATCTTGAATCGTTTCGGTGCTCATTGATGTTACGCAACTCTCCTTCGGTGAGAGATGGTCCCTTACAACATTTTCATTGCACTCATTCGTGATTGCAAAATAAAATAATGCTAAAAGATTAGGTGGCGAAGTACGCTCATTGAATCGTGTTATGCTATTTCTGAAGCGGCTTCAGTTTATTCAATCAATGACAGTACAGCTGCAGAACAAACGTAAGTATAATCCACGTTTACTACATCTTTTGATGACAAATTGGTATTCTTTTACCGCGAATCCAGGTTGATTTCTGCCCCCATCGAAATTTTGACGCCAATAAGGTCCCCATTTCGTAGAAAATACAAATATGGCCTTATCGATGTTCTAAGATTTAGAGAACAAATTTAGCACTATGTGGGTAATGGCGCCGCAATAGGCAATTCAATATTACTTTTAAAAGCCCCTCATTGAGCGAAATTGGTGTAGGCTTATAATATAGAATTTATGTTAGGTTACAATATAGGGTGTTTTCTTTAGCTGCACCAAATTTTGATGAATAGCCGGTGACCGACAGCCCCGTTCTAACCCTTGAGCTAATTATATTACTCATTGAGGCGACCATTACTTCTACGGGAAATCAAAGTGCTAAATTGATAAATTAACATTAATTACCTTTTTAATTATTTACATCACGGCACATATTTCGCGCTATGATCGAATTGTAGCTATAGTGAGCTTGCAAGGCATATCGACATGGAACGAATACTGCGGATGGCACTGGTTTCTAGATATGCGCAAACAAACTTTCGGTAAAAATGCACTGTTGTTTCACTTAATTTTTTTTTAATGAAAACACTGTTTATGCATTGATGCCAATGCATTTCGTCGGACACTGAAAATATCTCAAAACGGGTGTAGTCCATTCTTTCTTAAACCTGCTATAAAATCTTTATTTTGTTGTCTAGATGTGTGAATATTTTTATTGCGATAGCCATTAAACGGCCACCCGAGGCCCATGCACACCGTCGCCGCCGTGCTGTCTCCGGTGCGACAGCGCATGCGCGGCCATCACGGCCCAGCTCGCTGAGCCCGATCTGCCCGTGCGGACAAGCGCATACGAAGCCCACGCGCCGTGTGTTGGAGGTCACGTGATCCGCTATTTGTGCCAGGACGAGCCGAGAAGGCTGCATGAAAGCTTGATGCGCGTTTTATAGTCCTGTGTGCCCAATGTTGGATGTCGCGTGATCTGCAAACTTTCGGAGGCGCGGCACAGTTTCAATGGTGAACGGGAGCAGCAGTACGGAACATTACGTTCGAAACAAGCATGTACGCTCCCTGCTGCTGGCGCTCCTCATCACTAGAGCGCTGTGATTACATTATGCTCGCGGTCATCGAGTGAACTCAGGGCCGGTATTTTGTAGCGATGCGTTATGCTTTATTGTATACTATTCTTATCATCCACCGCTCACGACCGGCTGATCCCGTATCTGATAACGTGAGTGGACCGTCGCTCTGACCATGTACTGATCAAGCGCGAAAAGTGCGAAAAGGCATTAGCATCGGAAAGGCACCGCTGCAAAATACCGGCCCTGGTCAAGCGTGTCTTTGGGCGTATGCCGACACCCGTGTGTAGTTTGTAAGCTAATGTTTTAGTTGGTAAGTGAATGCTTACTATAATTTGCAGTACCCATATATCTACTCAGCCTTATTTCATGTAATATTCTAATACTTTGCAATCATTATTAATGCTTCACATTTAGGGCATGACTGAGATTCCTAATTAACTTTGACGGGCATCAAAAATTGCATGGCAGAACATTCTTCATTGGGAACCCCGCACAGAGCACTTTCTTCTGAACGAGAAGAAAGATTATTCTCCGGAAGGTAAGAACGTGCGAAATTTTTTCATGGCCCTTGAGCATTATTCATGGCAATCTGCGGTGCTTTCATAAAGTTTACTCGTTGTGTTTGTTTGTTTGCCTGCTTACTTGCTTTTGCGTTCGTGATGGAAGCCTGCTTTCCCGCCATTTTTGTGATCTATGAGTGTGCACCTCATGTTGTCCCCCCCCCCCCCAAAAAAAAAAAAAATCACGTGTCATTCCACTGCTGTGAAGGTGCATTGCCAGCGAAGCAGTTTAGCACACGGCATAGAGGTGACACAGAATTTAGATAAAAGGTATGTGAGTGAAACAACTTTATTGAAGCCAGCGGATTGAGGCCTGGGCATAGGCAGCGCCAGGGGCGATAGAGAGACCCTGTTCCCAGCTGCCTCTCGAGCTCGCTGGATGGCCCATAGTTGGTCTTGTAGATCTGAGCAGATCAGCGCGGCTTTCCACCGCGCTCCAAGCTGCTCTGAGGAGACTACATTTTTATCTTGTACATGTGCGCGATCTCATAGAATGCGTTGTAGGGTGGCATGTTCTGTCCTACATAATTTACACAAGTCATCTGGGTACAGTTCGGGGTAGATGCGATGTATAGGTGCACCGGGTTGGGGAAGGTTCTGGTTTGAAGTCGCCTCCAGTCAACGGCTTGAGATATGTGTAATTTTGAGCTAGGAGGTGGGAATCTGCACCTGGACTTTTGGTAGAAGCGGATGATGTCGCAGAATCTGAACATTCTGTCCTTCTCCTTCCAGGCCTCTCCTCCCCTTCCTTCGGGGGAAGCTTCGCGAGCGCGGTAAATAAGACCTCGCGCCATGCGGTGGGCTTCCTCGTTCAGGTTGGGAGCAGGGTACTCACAGGAGGTGTGGGCTGGGAACCAAATGATGTATCTCTCTTCGAATTGTTCTGATGATATGAGCTGGACTTTCCCGAAGTATGTAAGCGTATCAGCAAATTTTATTTCTCTTGAGGGCGACGGTGGTCATCCCTAAAAAAGACACACGCACACACACTTTTATTGTGATCAGCGGTCTTGATCGGCGGCATACATTCGTGTGGAAGACTACCACCACCTCGGGGAGCCGGAGGAAACTAGACAGGCGCGACGGGACCGCCACGCCGGGAGAGCGGAAGGAAACTAGGCATGCAAGCGCTTGGAACGACGACAGAGAGACAGCGGTGCGAGCGTACACGTGGCCGACAACTGGGCTTGTACTTTGCCCGCTTGTGGCGGTCACCCGCACCGTCTCTAATCTCCACACGGCTCTGACCTTTGTATGCGCTGTGTATTTGCCGCTCAGTTTCCGTTGAAGCGAAAGACAGCACGAACCTTCGCCCGCTGCGGCGGCGGCTGCGCTTGCTGACAGCGTTTTGACAGTCGTTGTCTGCGGTCATTCAGTGTGATCTATTCATGTTTGCTTGTGCACGCTGAAACCATGCTTGTGAATTCAGTTAGTAAGCGAATGGGTCCAAGTTTATGCAGCCGGTAATAGTACTATCCCTACTCCAAATAGCTCTCTACTAATTTGCTATCGCAATTGATGCTTCGCCTTACGGGCGAAACAGCGACATTTTTTTATACAGCTGCTTTCTGGACACTGTGTAGAGATCCTCAGTAGAAAACCGAACCAAAAGGAAATGCACAGAGAAATACACTTGATATATAAAACCCCACAAACAAGGTCGTTCAGAATATTGGGATGAAACCACCGGGTTGGGTATAGCATTGTTTAAGTTAACTTGAATGAATGACCCTAGTATTGGGTGGGAAACATCTCGAAAAAAGTAAAAAAAAAGGCGACAAATAATCTGTTGTACAAATAGATGCACCAGACCAAGTCCACCAACCCATACGGGTCTAAAGACATTATCTCGTCTTATAGGCTGATAGGTAGAAGAGCACACAAAAGTAGCGAATATTGTATGAAAACGTTGAACCTAAGTCCGGGCACAATGAAGTATCTGCAGTACGTAAAATAGTTCTGTAGCCAGCAACAAGTTACGCCGCTCTATAAATACTGAAGGGCGGTGTGGCGTAAAAGTATCCGCATGGCGTTGAAGTGCCGGTACACGTTCTCGCCAGAGAGAGAGAGAGAGAGAGAGAGCGGGAGAGGTAAGGCAAGGAGGTTAACCAGAAGCGAGTTTCCGGTAGTACTTGCCGATCCCGCTAGAGGCGCAGCTGTGCTCTCTTTCTCTCTCGTTCCCGGCGCTCTCTCTCTCTCTCTCTCTCGTCCGTAGCTAGCTAGGGCGATGCGGTGCACAAGGGCGTTCGTTCCCGACGCGTGCTCTCTTTCTCTCTCGTTCCCGACGCTCTCTCTCTCTCTCTCTCGTCCGTAACCAGCTAGGGCGATGCGGTGCAAAAGGGCGTTCGTTCCCGACGCGCGCTCTCTTTCTCTCTCGTTCCCGACGCTCTCTCTCTCTCTCTCTCTCTCTCGCCCGTAGCTAGCGAGGGCGATGCGGTGCACAAGGGCGTTCGTTCCCGACGCGCGCTCTCTTTCTCTCTCGTTCCCGACGCTCTCTCTCTCTCTCGTGCGTAGCTAGCGAGGGCGATGCGGTGCACAAAGGCGTTCGTTCCCGACGCGCGCTCTCTTTCTCTCTCGTTCCCGACGCTCTCTCTCTCTCTCTCTCTCTCTTTCTCTCGTCCGTAGCTAGGGGCGCTGCGATGCACAAGTGCGTTCGTTCCCGACGCGCGCTCTCTTTCTCTCTCGTTCCCGACGCACGGTCTCTCTCTCTCTCTCTCTCTCTCGTCCGTAGTTAGGGGAGCTGCGGTGCACAAGAGCGTTCGCTCCCGACGCGCGCTCTCTTTCTCTCTCGCCCGTAGCTCTGGTTTACCCGAATGATCCACTGGCGCTGAGCCGTGCTCCCTCAAGGGCTGCAGAAGATAGCGCCAACCTTTCCCTTTCCCTCAAGAACCACTTATCATCATCCCGGTGATTCGACCACTCATCATCATTCACGTCGTGGATATGCGGTGATTTTTTTTGTATCCACTGTGAATTGCCGCCTTTGCTATGTACCCGAGACAACAGAGCATCGCTTCCTAAGTTGTCAAGATGCAATATTATTTTGGGATGTGCTTCTAAGAACTCTTAAGAAATACTTCATTTTGAATCAGCATACCACCCGATACTTGATTGCACCCCACGGAGAAGACGTGCCATTTGAGGTTTTATTCCTGATTGGACTCCATAGCTTATATGGAAGACACGCATGTTGGACCGGAACGCTGAACCTGTTGTTTCGTCGAAACTTCAGTACGCTCAAATCATTGGTCACTTGAAGGACATGTAGGACTTAACAGAGTTTCAACCGCACTGGTACCACCTCTTGATAAGGCGCTTGTCGTTGCCACTTTTTTGAAGTTCAAAGCTACTTGTAGTTGTTTGTGTGGTGCATGGTCTGCTCAACGTGATTTATAGGGCCTTTCTAAGCTATGAATACGAGATGTGTTGGCTAGTGCTTGCACCTTTCTCGCGTATAGTACGTTTCTCGCATATACATGATGCAATAACTACCCCGTAAGAAAAATAAATATGGGGGTCTTATGGTTAGATCATCGCGTTGCTGTGATCGGAGGGGGGGGGGGGGGGGGGGGGAGGGGGCGGGAGTGTTCACAAATAAATTAAGCTCTGCTTTAAAACAGCGGACGTGTGCGACCTTGCCGAAAGTCAACCTAGTTTGCAACGAACCTGTGTGGCGAATACGAAGGAACTGCTCCGATTTTCCGCTGATACCGTAAACGAGGGTTAATTGAACTCTTACAACAAGAGTTAGTAACAGGCTTAGTCCCTAAGTTTACCGCCCATTACCGCCATTTTACTAGCTTTTCACTACTTTCGACGATCCAGACTTACAGTAAGTACCGCCTTTACTAACCAGTTAGTAGGTTTTGCAGACTCGTTAGTAAGAGGTAATATATCACTGTCACCTGCGGTCTATTATGCTGTGCAGTGGTGGTCTTAATGCGATGTTTAGGTAAACTACGGGTTTTATCATTATGTTCGATGAATAGTTATGTGCTGAGTTCTGTCACACATATGTGCAGACTGCACGTTACACAAATATAGTTTCAAACTGTCGCTATTTATCTAAATACATAAGTGCGCCCCGGTACAGAGTGTGCTCCTAAAGGTATATATGGCTATATATGCTCATAAGGTCGTTGTCCTTTGCTCATTTCTCTAGACTGCAGTGAATTACACGTAACCTAATGTGCCTGTCATGACCGCTATGTGCCATTATTCGATAGTGTTATAAATATCACTAAACTGCCGGGCAATGCTGTCCTCGTGTTTACTTTTTCCCATACGCACATAAAATACACTTTTAGAACAGGTGCGATTTAATTGTTTCTTGGTGATGGAAGCGCCAAGTGAAACAAAAAAAAAGGTTTCATTTAATTAATTGGGTAACAAATGTCACTATACCAGTGTCATTACTATAATTTGTAAACTGACTACATGTGCTAATCATATGGAACACCTTCTTTTGGTAGTAATGCAACTACCAGCGCCATTACAAACTGGTCTTACTAGAATCTTAGTTAACCTTGCGACGACCAGTTACCGCTTTCGTTTGGTAACAGAAGCGACGTGTTTTTTTTTTTTTTCTAAGCGTATAGAGTTAACTTGATGCGTCGATCGTGTTCACGTATTTCGTCACCCATTGAGAACTCTCCCGTTTAGAAGCAATAGATATGCAAACCTCCCCACATTACCTCCCAGTGACATTGCATAGAAGCCATGCGCATCTCCAGCAAAGTAGCCTGCCATTCACGGTTGCTGTCACATATGGGAAAGCACACGGGACATCGCTGCTGTACCTTCCAATGGGCTATGGATAAAATGAAACTTTCTTATTTTATGTGTGACTGGCAGTGGGAACATCAGTTCTCGCTAATTGCCCAAGGCAAGTTTTGCCGCAATTTTCGAAGCAGCGAGGAATTTCACCCACTCTTCACGTTAAAATCATCGGTGCGAACGTGCAATAACATCGTGGTCATTCATTTAAATAATGCAGGCTTTCGGCTGCTTGCTTACTGATTATATACGCGCCAGCCGGTGCAGTTCTGCATCATAACTGGGCACGGAGTGGTGCATTCACTGCGTAAGGTTCAAGGGTGTTCGCGGGGCAGGCACATCTAGGCTGCTGACGTCCGATCGGGAGCGATCGTAATCTCTCCGAGTGGTTGGCACTCCCTCCATCGCTTAAAAGAGGGGCAGCAGTTATCAAGGAGCTGATCGCGAGCTACAAGGACGCGGCTATGTTTACGAGAACGGTGCGTTGCTCAGGAGCAGGGGGGCTTTGGCGTGGGCTGATCCGTTCACCTTTCTGCAGTGCCGAGAACGGGGGCCTTCTGCGGAGCGGGAGAACTCCGTTCCGGCACTGTGCACTTCATGACGGCGTGCAGCCAACATCCGAAGGTGATAGTTCCGCGCCAAAGAAAAGGTGTTTTGCCACTTTTCGAGCTTGCCTTCCAAGACCCAACTTGGAACGCGCGCGCTTCCAGAAGCGAAACAGATCTACTGGTTAGTGAAACTGTATATGGAATCGCAAGGATGTGGCCTTCGAGGACTACGATTATTTGACCTGATACGAAGTGATGTTGTAAATAAACACGAAAGGAGAAAATATTTTTGGCGCAACTGAGGAGTATGTGACATTCTTCCAAGAAAGTAAGGTCACAGCGCGATTTTCACCTTCTAATAACGGCGATGGACAAAAATCAACAAGACAGAGAAGCAACAGCAAGAAATAAACCATCTATCACAGCAAATTCAAGCAGCATGGCTGAAAGATTTCGTCATATACAGTGGATACACAGTATTCTGTACGACGCCCTGGCAGCAGTCATGTGTCAGATACTCAAAGCTTTTACGGTCCAACTTAATAAACGCTGTCTGTCATTGGTTGCCAGCTCCACTGCCATCTCATTTACAAGTGTTATTGGCCAAAGCCTGTTCTTACAGAACTGGCTCGCGTACAAATTGATATATAAATCTATAAGCAGAACAAGTCTCATGAATTCTTTTTTTTTTTCTTGTTATCGATAATTTAGCAGTTTCCACAACGGTCAGTACCAACCAAACAAGTAGGACACGTCAAAGGACAAAGCAATACTTCCTTCAAACTGCAAATAATTATAGCAAATTTCCGTAATTTCACGTTCAAAGGTTAAACTGCTCTTGCGGATGCTTGTACTTCATTGCACACACAGGACTTAGTCCTCGCGTTCCGCTTCCTCTCTGCCTGTCCATGTGCTCTTGCGCCATGATTTTCGGAAATGGCTGCTATCTTTTTCACGCTTGAATATATTACGCGAAGACTGGGTGAGAAGGCACGCATGCGGTATATGAAACACACTTTTCTATCATATGACCGCGATCGAAGCAGATTTGAAGCTTTGAAGCCACTCTCCCCTAGTCACACATGACCCCGCTTCAATGGCGCCCTCTTGAAATCTTGAAACCCAAAGGCCCCATTTAAGGAGGCTTTTTCCCTCCTGCCCCAAGTGTGCCTTAATAACACGTGTCTGCTCTGGTGCGGCAGTAAAGCTGGAATTCGTCTGAGTACTTGCTGTGAGATGTTTTGAATTACCGCTACCCTGCATGGCTAGGAGTGGTCTTTGCGAAGTCCCTTGCCTTTCGCATTGGAATGGCCTACAACGCTACGTGTGATAACTGTGGTCGCGAAAAGGGCCTCGAATACGTTCTGCTTGACTGTCCTCACTAAAGTGCACCGATACGATCGCTCGCGACTGCGCCAGCTCACTTTGATCACAGGCCATTGTCAAAACAAACAATTCTGGAATATTTACCTCGTAAGCGATCGCAGCAGAAGGTGACGAAAGAAGTGCTGCAATTCTTAAGGACGACAAACCTGCATAAACAGCTCCAGCCTTCATTGGCGCGTCCATGGGTGTTCATGCTCACGTGATACCATGCTGCGATAGTGTGCGGTGATTGTGAGCAGCTATACTTATGTGACCTGTGCTCTTTATCCATTTCGCTCTACATTTTACTTATCATTCTACATACCCATGCCCTCGTGTAGTATAGTAATCCGGATCTTATGCTCTGGTTAAGCTCCCTACCTCTCTCCTTTCCTTCCTACCTCTCTTTCTTTAATAGCAACTTTTCTAACCACTATATATACATTTTTTTCTCACTCTCCCTTAATCTTCGCACTTGACGTGTTCACGCATCATGTTACACACCATGTTATACATAAAATAAATATTGTGCAGGAACCATAGACAATGATTGTCAATGTAAGCGAATAGCTCGAATGAGCGAACGAACAAACGATTGCTTTCTTTGCCAAGTCCGACCATCGACCAACCACGAAAACGGTGAAAAAAACCAAATGAAGCTATTCGCTTTAAAACTATAAGGCGAGGATGAGACAGGAACGATAAACTGGTCTTGTCTGTTGTGCGTTGTTCGATCGAGTGGCCCGTTCAAGCGACGGATTCCTGTTTCTAGTCATAGGCGTGCTAGCTTTACAGTTATTACTCCAGTACTAAATTCGGCTGCTCATAGATTCGGTTTACGAGCCACGCGGATTCAGTTTGGCCGCCGGATTCGCAAGGAAAGCAACAATCGCGGGAAATGTGAATGAATTCTGGGGTTTTGCGCGTCAAAACCACGATTTGATTATGAGGCATATAGTAGTGGGGGACTCCGAATTAATTTTGACCACCAATGAATCCTTAACGTGCCCCCAATGCACGGGACACGGGAGTTTTTGAATTCAGCCCCCATCGAAATGTGGCCGCCGCGACCGGGATTTGATCCCGCGACCTCGTGCTTAGCAGCGCAATACCATAGCCATTAAGCCACCGCGATGGGTGTGACGCGAAAAACGTTGCCTTCTGCTGCTGTCCGAACTGCACAATGTCTTCACGCATAATTATACATGACTTTATGTCAATGAATGAATGAATGCTGCTGCCATCCATCCCAGTCAGTTATGGAATGAGCGCCAGACAATTCGCATTTGTTATCTATAAGCAGAGCTTCATTTTGGACGGCATTCATTACCGATACTTCACTTTCTTTCTTTATCTCAGTGATATATATATATATATATATATATATATATATATATATATATATATCATTTGTCACAACTAGTTATCATTGCTGTAGCTTAATAGACGCGAATAAATAAAGGTGTGTGTGTGTGTGTGTGTGTGTGTGTGTGTGTGTGTGTGTGTGTGTGTGTGTGTGTGTGTGTGTGTGTGTGTGTGTGTGTGTGTGTGTGTGTGTGTGTGTGTGTGTGTGTGTGTGTGTGTGTGTGTGCGTGCGTGCGTGCGTGCGTGCGTGCGTGCGTGCGTGCGTGCGTGCGTGCGTGCGTGCGTGCGTGCGTGCGTGCGTGCGTGCGTGCGCGTGCGTGCGTGCGTGTGTGTCCATTTACGGAAAGTCTTACTAGTCACCTTGAAGTTGTATACAGAATCGTAGCGCACGTTTTATTTTCTCTATCTACACCCGTACTTCTGCCGTTTCATCTATGAAGACAGCATTACGGCTTCCATCGCATTCTTCAAGCAGGAAAATTGCACGTCTCGCCTTATTGCATACGATTTATTACCATAACACTCGTCTTAAGCAAGAGTTACTTTCCCATCCTTCATTCATATCATCTCGTATCCCCATCGTAATAAAGTGTTTGTTCTTGTTTGTCATATACGAACCACCACTTTCATTCTTTCGTACCTCAAACTTGTAAGGATAGGAACCACTTGCCCACCTCCCTTGTATTCATTACGGATTCCATCGATTTTAAAAATGCGCTTGAAGAAAATGTTACCTGATAATTGCATTAGTGTTTTTTTATGTTCCCATTGCCTTCTGTAACGCGCTACGGGCCCTGAATGTACTCAAATAAATAAATAAATTAATTAATTAATAGTGAAAGTAGCTCTTCACATAGATAAGCGAGTTTAGACCACGAAGGCGCAACATTTGAGGCCTATTTGGGTAGACGAAGTAAAAATATATATATTAACATTCAATATGTTGCTACACTCACGGACAACTTTGTGTGGCAATGAAGGGAAAGCTAAGAAGGCAAAGCGCACGCAGGTGAGAGCGCTCCTGAAACGAGTCCCTCATTTTAATCTACGTAGCCTAGCTGGGCAAGAGAGCGCATTAACATACTATTAGCAACCGCAAAATAAAACAAATTACGCCACTGGGTGTAAACTCTGACTTACTTTTACGCTTTTCCTTGCCGAGTTTCGCTAAATGGGGGAAAGCGTCGCACGAACAACGCTGATTTTCCTCCTCCTGCCCCCCTCCCCCTCTCGAGTACTCGTTTCAAGCAACGAAGGCGCTGTCAAACGCTACCGGAATACTTGACGCAGTACCATCTGCGCAGAAGCTCCGCCCCTTCATTGCCACAGAAAGTAGTCCACGAGTACAATTGTAAGAAATAGACGTTGTCGGGATAGGGGGGGATTGCCCACGGCACCCTGCCTCGACACACCGAGTCCCGCGGTTGGCGTATGCCTGCGCATCAACCGCGCGGTCCGGTACAAGCTCGAGGAAACAATAGACGACAGCCACGTGCACACTAGAAAAGCATTTATTACGACTTCGACTAACACTTCGAGCAGGCCAGCTAGCTATTGTTGACATCGCTGAGGGTTCCGTCGAAGAGAATAAAAATGTCACAGTTTCGCCCTAAGGGCGAAGCAATGAATGCGATAGCAATACAGCAATGTCATACGAAGTAAGGTGAGCGGCTTTGGTAGCAACAACACGCAGAACTGTTGTCGACGCCATCGGCGTTTTGCCCGCGTTAGCTCAAAATGCGTGCGGCGTTGGTGACTGTTGCTGGAGCCTCTCATATAAATAGGCACTTGGTGCCGCAGCTAAACGTCGCGTCCCTTCCTTCCCCCTCCCCCACGGCCTCTCGCGCGTCTGGAGAAGGCGCGTTTGCTCTACATATATGGTGATTGTAAAGGAGAAACGAGACGCCTAATTCTGCAGCCCTTAAGCGAGCACGGCGCAGAACGCGCGTTTGTTCTCCGCCGTGCGTTCACTCCCCGTGAAAGACGCGCCCCTCGCGCCCTTTCACTCGCACATACAGCGTTCGGCGCGCGGCGACGATTTCATCTCCAAATGACGTCATACGGAACCTCACGGCGACGGCGACGGCGACGCCGACGGCAGAAATCTGCTTTTGAGTGTCCATATAATTGCTATCGCAATAATACACTAGGTAAAGAAGGGCTTCCGACTTGCCAACTGGGGAATACGGGGGTGCCGCGGCGATTGCCGCGGCACGAACGTGGCTGACCAACCACGTGCGGGAATACGGGAGCGGCGGCGGAGACTTCCGCCATCGCCGCTTGCTGGGAACTATAGTGCTGGGGACCAAAGAGACCCGGGCGATGTCAGCGGGATCTCACGTGACCCACCCGGTGGCGCTGATAGCGCTTGCGATTCCCGTGCGCCGCCCGCGGAAGGAAAGTTCCCCTCTCCCTGGCGCGCATGCGCCTGACGCGACGTTCGCTGCGCGTGCGGCGGTCATGGGACCCGAGGATTCCCACAACGTTCCTATTCCAAAATAAGTTTCCTATATTAGGACATATTTGATAGGTTGGCGCTGAGTGCCCACATAATGCATTATAGTATTAAAGGTTTGACGACAAAAGCATTATTTCACCCATTTTTATGGCCGACGGAGTAACTGTTTGAGAATTGCAATGATTAAACACCCGTAAGGGCCCATATGTTAATTTTATGCGTCTCCTTCTTGCACCTCGCTGCAGTTGATTCGAGCTTTTCATCCAGCAGCTGCACTAGTAACATAGCCAGTAAGTTGAAATTTCGACGGGCTTAGTGAACTATCTTGCCACAGGCTTTCATTTGTGATGGAGGAGTTGTCATGCGTATTAATAAAATTTGAAGGGGCGAGGTTTTTTTTTTCTGACGCAAAGAGAGAGAGACATAAATGAGATGCGAAAGGCAGGGAGGTTAATCGCAAGGTAGATATCCAGTTTGCTAACCTGCACTGGGGAAGGGGTAAGGGGCGACAGAAATATTTTTAAAAATGCACAAGCGTCCATTACGCAGCCTGGCCACGCACCTTATTTTGCGTACCATCCTAGGCTCATCAAAAACATCAGCGGGTGCCTATACCGCTCTCAAGAACGGATGCTGCGCGGCAGCTTCAATCACTTGCTCGCCACATAACACTTCTAAGATGGAATTCACCGGGTTTCAGCTACTCACGCTTGCACTCTCTCTACCCTAACTTGCGACTTCGCCTGCCACCTGGACTCTCCCGTCGCGAAACAACTTTGCTGTGTCGCGTGTGGTTGGGCGTCGAATTTACAAATTCCTATTCATTCCTAATAGGAACGGCTAACAGTGCGGGTGCGATGAGACTCTAGAACACCTACTGTGTCATTGCCCAGCCTTTGACGCTCAACGACGTACTCTACAAGCTAAATTCAGCCTTTTAGATAATAGAGTGCTCTCAGAGGAAAAGATCCTGGGACCATGGCCTATATGCATTCTTGCATGCGAAAGGTCACAAAAGCCCTTCTGCACTTCTTGAAGGCGACTGGACTGCATGAGCGGATGTGACAGGGGACCTTCCTCTGCGACTGACTCTGTGAATGACTGACTCTTTATTATTTTTTCTCGCTCATTCTTATCTGTTCTTCTCCTTTTTCTCTCCCCATGCGTAGGGTAGCCAACCGGGCTCACCCTTCGTTAACCTCCCTACCTTTCCCTTCTCGTTTCTCTCTCTCCTAGTTGGCTTTTCATTGCATATAGTTTGTGTCCATGCTGCCAAAAGTGAGGAAGATCATGTCATTGGCTTGCAGTGGGTGTCATTTAGACACGATGACTATGCAATGTTAACGACCCTTTATTAACGCATAGTTTCAGTGGCTTTAGCAGCAAGACTTTAGCTATATAAGAGCAGGAGAAGGGGCACATTTCCTTGAAACGTGTTCTGTAATTGGAATGCACAATTCGAAGAACAGAACGACAGCAGTCTTTGTTGCTTGCAACAGAAAGCATGTAAATATTTCTCACATTCCTTAGCATACTTCAATATCTAGAGCATAAATGGGGTGATCTGCCAAGAAGCTTTTCAGCACATGACACCAGCATTTTTTATCCCCATTACCGATAACTTCTCGTGATGACGTTGCTTTCAATCCTCACCTCTGGAACACAGTCATAGCATTTTTGGCGTGCAGCACATACGCAGAAGAGCAGTAGTGCAGCTCTCACAGGGCTCACAATGACACGCTCAAGGTCGCCCCACAGGGGGCTGTCGCATTTCCTT